>NC_086455.1:19372928-19527928 GCF_028390025.1 Pseudophryne corroboree
AAATGGGGACACCTGCCTGCCGTAATGTGTAAAATGGGGACACCTGCCTGCCGTAATGTGTAAAATGGGGACACCTGCCTGCCGTAATGTGTAAAATGGGGGCACGTGCCTGCCGTACTGTGTAAAATGGGGACTCTTGCCTGCCGTAATGTGTAAAATGGGGACACCTGCCTGCCGTAATGTGTAAAATGGGGACACCTGCTGCCGTAATGTGTAAAATGGGGGCACGTGCCTGCCGTACTGTGTAAAATGGGGACTCTTGCCTGCCGTAATGTGTAAAATGGGGACACCTGCCTGCCGTAATGTGTAAAATGGGGACACCTGCCTGCCGTAATGTGTAAAATGGGGGCACGTGCCTGCCGTACTGTGTAAAATGGGGACTCTTGCCTGCCGTAATGTGTAAAATGGGGACACCTGCCTGCCGTAATGTGTAAAATGGGGACACCTGCCTGCCGTAATGTGTAAAATGGGGACACCTGCCTGCCGTAATGTGTAAAATGGGGGCACGTGCCTGCCGTACTGTGTAAAATGGGGACTCTTGCCTGCCGTAATGTGTAAAATGGGGACACCTGCCTGCCGTAATGTGTAAAATGGGGACACCTGCCTGCCGTAATGTGTAAAATGGGGGCACGTGCCTGCCGTACTGTGTAAAATGGGGACTCTTGCCTGCCGTAATGTGTAAAATGGGGACACCTGCCTGCCGTAATGTGTAAAATGGGGACACCTGCCTGCCGTAATGTGTAAAATGGGGACACCTGCCTGCCGTAATGTGTAAAATGGGGGCACGTGCCTGCCGTACTGTGTAAAATGGGGACACCTGCCTGCCGTAATGTGTAAAATGGGGACACCTGCCTGCCGTAATGCGTAAAACGGGGACTCTTGCCTGCTGTAATGTGTAAAATGGGTACACCTGCCTGCCGTAATGTGTAAAATGGGGACACCTGCCTGCTGTAATGTATAAAATGGGGACACCTGCTGCCGTAATGTGTAAAATGGGTACACCTATAAAAAGGGGGACGCTGTCTGCCGTAATGTGTAAAAAGGGGGGCGCTGTCTGCCGTAATGTGTAAAAAGGGGACGCTGTCTACCGTAATGTGTAACAAGGGGACGCTGTCCGCTGTAATGTGTAAAAAGGGGACGCTGTCCGCTGTAATGTGTAAAAAGGGGACGCTGTCCGTCGTAATGTGTAAAAAGGGGACGCTGTCTGCCATAATGTGTAAAAGGTGGACGCTGTCTGCCGTAATGTGTAAAAAGGGGAATCTGTCCGCCGTAAGGTGTAAAAGGGGCTCTACCTGGTGTAGTGGGTGTAGTGGTGTTACCGTGCGGCGTAATTTGAATAATGGAGACTACTGTGCACCATTATATGAATTGGTATAATTTTGTGGCCACACCCCTTCCCCACGAAGCCATGCCCCTATTTTTTTTGCGCGCGCCTACTGCGCGCACTGCCCCTGTTTTGCATAGAGGGGTGGGGCTCCGATGCGGTTTCTTGCACACAGCACTAAAATGACTAATTACGGCACTGTTGCTAGGTATCCATTTCCCTGGCCCTGAGCAGGTCCCCCTCACCAGATCCTCTCCAGGGGTGAGGGGGTGGTCTTGGATGGGGGGGCCCAAAGCATTTTGCCGCACATGGGCACACCACTCACTAGTTCCGCCACTGTAGCCACACCCATGGTACAGACTACACTCCCTATTTAGGCCACCCCCACTGCAGCGCTTGTCACGCCTCCTACCGAGGCACACAATAGGCCCTTCATGAATTTCAGCTCCAGGCCCATGTGGACCTTAATCTGGCACTGGCAGTACTACAAGTCCCAGCAAGCCTCCCCCGCAAGCTGGTACTTGGAGAACCACAAGTATCAGCATGCGGCGGAAAACTGGGCCCGCTGGTACCTGTAGTACTACTACTAAAAAAATACCCCAATAAAAACATAAGACACACACCTTGAAAGTATAACTTTAATGCATACATACACACCTCCATATACACATACTTACCTTATGTTCACACGAGGGTCGGTCCTCTTGTCCGTGTAGAATCCATGGTGTACCTGTTGAAAAAATTATACTCACATAATCCAGGGTAGAAGGCTCCTCTGCGTGTAATCCATTTGTAATCCACGTACTTGTCAAAATAAAAAAAACGGACACCCGACCTCGAACTGAAAGGGGCCCCATGTTTTCACATGGGACCCCTTTCCCCGAATGCCAGGAACCCCCTCTGACTTATGTCTAAGTGGGTTCCATCAGCCAATCAGGGAACGCCACGTTGTGGCATCCTCCTGATCGGCTGTGTGCTCCTGTACTGTCTGACAGGCGGCACACGGCAGTGTTACAATGTAGCGCCTATGCGCTCCATTGTAACCAATGGTGGGAACTTTGTGGTCAGCGGTGAGGTTACTTTCGGTCAACCGCTGACCACAAAGTTCCCACCATTGGTTACAATGGAGTGCATAGGCGCTACATTGTAACACTGCCGTGTGCCGCCTGTCATACACTACAGGAGCACACAGCCGATCAGGAGGGTGCCACAACGTGGCGTTCCCTGATTGGCTTTAGAAACCCTCTTAGACATAAGTCAGAGGGGGTTTCTGGCATTCGGGGAAAGGGGTCCCATGTGAAAACATGGGGCCCCTTTCAGTTCGAGGTCGGGTGTCCGTTTTTTTATTTTGACAAGTACGTGGATTACAAATGGATTACAAGCAGAGGAGCCTTCTACCCTGGATTATGTGAGTATAATTTTTTCAACAGGTACACAATGGATTCTACATGGAGAAGAGGACCGACCCTCGTGTGAACATAAGGTAAGTATGTGTATATGGTGGTGTGGATGTATGCATTAAAGTTATACTTTCAAGGTGTGTGTCTTATGTTTTTATTGGGGTATTTTTTTAGTAGTAGTACTACAGGTACCAGCGGGCCCGGTTTTCCGCCGCATGCTGGTACTTGTGGTTCTCCAAGTACCAGCTTGCGGGGGAGGCTTGCTAGGACTTGTAGAACTGCTACTAAAAACAATATTCATTTTTTTACACAATGGCTATCAGCCTCCCATCCGCAGCCCATGGATGGGGGGGACAGCCTCGGGCTTCACCCCTGGCCCTTGGGTGGCTGGAGGGGGGGGACCCCTTGATTGAAGGGGTTCCCACTCCTCCAGGGTACCCCGGCCAGGGGTGACTAGTTGGGTATTTAATGCCACGGCCGCAGGGCGCTGTATAAAAGTGACCCCCGGCTGTGGCATTATTTGTCCAGCTAGTGGAGCCCGGTGCTGGTTTCAAAAATACGGGGGACCCCTACGCTTTTTGTCCCCCGTATTTTTGGAACCAGGACCAGGCGCAGAGCCCGGTGCTGGTTGTTTAAATATGGGGGAACCCCTGTCAATTTTTCCCCCATATTTTTGCAACCAGGACCGGCTCAAAGAGCCCGAGGCTGGTTTTGCTTAGGAGGGGGGACCCCACGCAATTTTTTTTCTAAAAATGAACACTTTCCCATCCCCTTCCTACTGATAAACATGCACGGATCTCATGGATCCCTGCATGCCTATCCAAATACGGGATAAAAAAGCAGGTCTGTTTTTTTTAGCACTTTTTTACGAATTGTATTTCTGCACGGCAGTGTTTGGCTATTGTCGGCAGTGTTTGTGATTTGCACTTTTTAGTAAATTCCCGATTTCTACCAAATTGCAGGCGTATTTGACCGATGGTGTATTGATTCGTGATTTTTTCCTAGGACTTCCAAAATATTACGAATGCCCTCATCACTGCCGTGATTTTTGCTTAGTAAATTACCGAGATGACACTTTGAAGAAAAAACGGCATCTCGGTCAAAATCGGGACCTTAGTAAATATACCCCAAGGTTGGTTACACGTACACCAGGACACAAGGTTGGTTACACGTACACCAGGACACAAGGTTGGTTACACGTACACCAGGACACAAGGTTGGTTACACGTACACCAGGACACAAGGTTGTTTACACGTACACCAGGACACAAGGTTGGTTACACATATATCAGGACACCCCAACGGCCCGGGTTTTAGGTATATGCATGGCTCAGCACAGATGGTTGAATCAAATTGACTCAGTTGCTAATTAAGTCAACTGTGGCTAAGCATGGATGAACCTAAAACCTGGACCGTTGGGGTGCCTTGAGGACTGCACTTGAGAACCTCTGGCTTAATGCATAGGCCCCTGTATATGTGATTTTGGCAATTAATTTATGTATACACGGCACAATTAAGTCACTATTCAGTTAAATTACAGTTGTGACTTCTAATAAAACGATGCAATGGCCCTAGAGATCGGAAGCGCTGTGTGTTTCACTCAGCTTCTCCTTCCTGTATAAGCCTGCCACCCCAGACTCCTGTGTAACTAGCAAATGGGAGTCTAGGGGCAAACTTCTACAGGAAGGAGAACTGAAGCTGATCTCGAGTGTAGCCACGGCTGAGAAATTCCAGTGGTCAGGCAGCCATCACACATATTACATCATGTAACATTAAAGGTATGTTTATTGGGCAGATGTATTAAGCCTGAAGAAGTGATAAAGCAGTGATAAGTGTAAGGTGATAACGCACCAGCCAATCAGCTCGCTATCTTGCGGCGGCTCAAGGATTTCTAATATGCATGATATTTACAGAAAGGATTTGGTTATGATAAAACATGTAGACCAGAGCCGGATTAAGGGGAGGTTCCTGGGGGTAAGTACCCCAGGCCCCCCTGTCTAAAAAGGCCCCCTGTCAGCCGCCACAGGTCGGATCTTCCGACCCAAGCTGCAGCGCTCCCGGATCCTCGCGGCACTGGCAGGCAAACTCGTAGCTACCAGCGCCGCATAGAAGACAGGACAGGGCAGCTGAGTGCAGCAGGAGGCGGAGGAAGTGGCCCGCCTGTTGCACTTATAGATGCTGCTCCTGTCCCTGCCAGAGCTCCGCCGGGCGCCCATGTGCGATGTGCCCAGCACTCGTCCCTGCTGCCGCCGGGCTCGCACATGGGGAGCACCCGGTTCCTGTCCCTGCCGCCGGGCTCGCACATGGGGAGCACCCGGTTCATGTCCCTGCCGCCGGGCTCGCACATGGGGAGCACCCGGTTCATGTCCCTGCAGCCGGGCTCGCACATGGGGAGCACCCGGTTCATGTCCCTGCCGCCGGGCTCACACATGGGGAGCACCCGGTTGATGTCCCTGCCGCTGGGCTCCCACATGGGGAGCACCCGGTTCCTGTCCCTGCCGCCGGGCTCGCACATGGGGAGCACCCGGTTCATGTCCCTGCCGCCGGGCTCGCACATGGGGTGCACCCAGTTCCTACCGCCGCTGGAGCCACACACTGGAAGGCTTTATTAAATCAAAATCATCAAAGCTGTTCCTCTTCCACCCTACACCCCCCTCTCACCCTGCATCCTCACCCACCATGCACACCCTCCTCTCACCCTGCATCCCCTCTTCTCACCCTGTGTCCCCTCTTCTCACCCTGCGTCCCCTCTTCTTACCTTGCATCCTCACCCACCCTGCACACCCTCCTCTCACCCTGCGTCCCCTCTTCTCACCCAGCATCCTCACCAACCCTGCACACCCTACTCTCACCCTGCGTCCCCTCTTCTCACCCTGCGTCCCCTCTTCTCACCCTGCATCCTCACCCACCCTGCACACCCTCGTCTCACCCTGCGTCCCCTCTTCTCACCCTGCATCCTCACCCACTCTGCACACCCTCCTCTCACCCTGCGTCCCCTCTTCTCACCTTACACCCCCCTCTCACCCTGTATCCTCACCCACCCTGCACACACCCCTCTCACCCTGCGTCCCCTCTTCTCACCCTACACCCCCCTCTCACCCTGCATCCTCACCCACCCTGCACACACCCCTCTCACCCTGCGTTCCCTTTCACCCTGCTCACCCCTCTCTCACCCTGCGTCCCCTCCCACCCTGCACACCCCCTTCTCATCCTGCGTCCTCTCCCACCCTGCACACCCCTCTATCACCCTGTGTCCTCTCCCACCCTGCACACCCCCCTCTCACCCTGCAACCTCACCCACCCTGCACACCCCTCTCACCCTGCGTCCTCTCACCCTGCACACCCCTCTCTCACCCTGCACACCCTCTATCACCCTGTGTCCTCTCCCACCCTGCACACCCCCCTCTCACCCTGCACACCCCCGGCTCACCTGATAGGGGAGTCTTCCTTTTTCCCTCTCCCCAATATGTCCCTCTCCCACCCAGTATCCCAATCCCCCACAATATGATCCTCTCCCACCCAGCAAGGGGGCTTCCTCTGTCCCCTCTCCTTATTATGTCCTCCTCCCACCCACTGTCCCCGTCCTTCTCAGTCCTTCCTCCTTCTCATCCAGTGCCTCTTGAGGACACGCCCCTTTTTCAGCGCGCATGCCTTTGAAGTGCGCACCTGTGACGTGCGCAACAGTACACCCCGGAGTGGACACTATACCCCCCAGTGTGTGTGTATATATATATATATATACACACACACACACAATTTATCTGCCTGCCTCTTTATTAGGGGCCCCACTGTCTGAAGTGCCCCGGGCCCCCTATAGCCTTAATCCAGCTCTGATGTAGACCTAAGGGTTTACAGAAACCAAACAGCAGGCCCACCTTGAGAGTTTGCCAGGGGCCTCCAAGCCTCTAATTACACCACTGGCAGAACTCTCACCCTAAAGTACAACCCCGCTGCCCTCAAGCTTTTATTTATTTTGCCAAGGCAACTAACAGGCTAAATTTAGAACCCGCTCCTGACAAGGCCAATTAAAACATGCACCTGGCGTGCTGTAGTAGCTTATGTGGGAAGGAGAATACTGGCTAGGGCTGCAGCCTATATCTGCTTTGTCCTCCAAGACCCCCAAACACGGTGCATTCCATCTATACTTGTATGTCCCAATTAGAGGGTCTCTGTCCCATCATCAAACTGATCGGGGCTTTCGTCCTAATTCTAAGATAGTTGGGAAATCGGGTCAGATGGCGATTGTCCCTTCAGTGCTGCTGTCTACACCGGGCCCAGGCAGCATTCACAGGGTATTTTGAGGGGAGAAGGAGGGGGTGGGAGGCAAGGAACATGGCACAACCCCAATGTGTCAATCACCTTCTTTTTTGGGGGGGGGGGGGGGTTTACGACTAAAGCTGTGGCCGAACCCCAATGTGTTATGTAGCAATGACAGAGCGGCCTGGCATGTGTGCAGAAAAGCCTGCCTTTGGTAAATTGTCTCCATCTTTGGGTTGAGTCTATCATCAGAGGTGCTGCTGCTGCGGGGGGAGGGGAGAGGTCAGGATCTCTGTCAGATCCTGGCCTGCTTCAGTGAGACGGTAGGTACTTCTGTGTGGCATAATGTGAGGTGATGTAGGTTACACTTGCCGGCATGTTAGGGAGACTGTGTAGGTAACACTTATAGGTGTGGACGTGTGCTGCTACATGTGAGAGGCGTGTCATAAACATGACTTATATCCTAATGTAAATGAGCCCCAGAGCGGTTGGTAAGAGCTCCTTGTCGATGATCCAAGTGGTTCTCCTCTGCCGTCATATTCTGTGTGTCTATGACAAGGCGATGCTTATTTCAGGGTTTGCTCGTGTATTGTGTTTTACAAGAGGTCCCATATTGGATTCGGTCAGGATCCCGACGCCGGAATCCCGATACTGCTCGGAATACCGATGTCAGGATCCCGGCATAGATCGCAATGTCGGCACTGGGATCCTGACATGGAACGCAATGCCAGCGCCATGGTTCCGACATGGATCGCAGTGCCAGCGCTGGGATGCTGAACGAAGGTCTGGAATGCAGGTAGGTACGCCTGGGGGGGGGTTAGGTTTCCGCTGCAGGGGGAGGGTTAGGCACCACCGGGGAGGTTTAGGGTTAGGCTGCAGGGAGGGAGGGGGTTAGGTTTAGGCAGTGGGGAGGGGGGATTAGGGTTAGGCTGCAGGGGGAGGGTTAGGTTTAGGCAGGGGGAGGGTTAGGGTTAGGCACCACCAGGAAGGGTTAGGGTGCGGGAGAGGGAGTGTTAGGTTTAGGCTGCAGGGGGAGGGTTAGGTTTAGGCACCACTGGGGAGGGTTAGGCTGCAGGGGAGGGAGGGTTAGGTTTAGGCAGTGGGGAGGGGGGATTAGGCTGATTAGGCACCACCAGGGAGGGTTAGGCACCACCGGGGAGGGTTAGGCTGCGGGAGAGGGAGGGTTAGGTTGAGGCTGCAGGGGGAGGGAGGGTTAGGTTGAGGCTGCAGGGGCAGGGTGTGGGGGAGGGAGGGTTAGGGTGAGGCTGCAGGGGCAGGGTGTGGGGGAGGGAGGGTTAGGTTGAGGCTGCAGGGGCAGGGTTAGGGTTAGGCACCACCAGGAAGGGTTAGGCTGCGGGAGAGGGAGGGTTAGGCTGCGGGAGAGGGAGGGTTAGGCTGCAGGGGAGGGAGGGTTAGGCTGCGGGGAGGGAGGGTTAGGGTGCGGGGGAGGGAGGGTTAGGTTGAGGCTGCAGGGGCAGGGTGTGGGGGAGGGAGGGTTAGGTTGAGGCTGCAGGGGAAGGGTGTGGGGGAGGGAGGGTTAGGTTGAGGCTGCAGGGGCAGGGTTAGGGTGTGGGGGAGGGAGGGTTAGGTTGAGGCTGCAGGGGCCGGGTTTGGGTGTGGGGGAGGGAGGGTTAGGTTGAGGCTGCAGGGGCAGGGTTAGGGTTTGGCACCACCAGGAAGGGTTAGGGTGAGGCTGCGGGTAAGGAGGATTAGGGATCCTTATACTGTACCATTCCGTTCCATATAAGTGGCCATGAGAAACCTTATTTAAAACGCATGTAGCTATCGGGTTCATTTGGCTTTATAACCAATGCAGAGAAATGGCGCCGGTGATCCCATTTGATTGTATATATCCGATTACTTTTTTCCCCCACCAAGTATAGAACAGCTACATAATGGGGGGTAATGAGCAGTCGGGGAGATAGCTAGGCTCTTCAGGGAGATTGCTGCTGTGTTAGGGAGTCTCCCTGGTGGTGTCGGCACTGTTGTCACCCTCGTAGGACATTTCATGGACACAGAAGGTAATGCTTTAATGGAAAACCTGATGTATTCACATCTTTCCCAATACTTCAGCGAAACCTAGACAGCGCTGCGGCCTTGTGAATTATAACTAGCATACATATAAACAAGGTCAGACTTCCATGTTCATCTCCCATTAATTGTACTTTTATTGCAGACTATTCTGTCAGGAGGGAATCGTAAAAAGGACACGCCGTCCCCTCGTATGTTGCCTGTAAATGGTGCACACATGTATTTAGTGAGGTGAGGTGTCTGCAGAGTTTCCGCATTTGACAGATGATTGATTTGATCCAGCAATATTTATAGAGACACGCACACGTAACACATAAGCAGGCCAACACGCTCTCCCATGTGGTAAGTTCAACCAGGTGCTGAGGAGAAGGGGGAGCCTTGTTGTACATATGTAGGGGGCTCTGGGGACCAGGCATCACTAATCTCTTCATATCAGGCCTGCACACAGCTGCTACACAGGCTGGGAGTCCGTGTGCTAGGCCGAATCATATGTTACTGCATTGCAGGGTTATGTAGCTGTGCATCTCACATACTCAGGCAAGGGGCCTCATTCAGAGCTGATCGCAGCAGCACATTTGTTAGCGGTTGGGTAAAACCATGTGCACTGCGGGGGGGCAGATGTAACATGTGCAGAGAGAGTTAGATTTGGGTGGGTTATTTTGTTTCTGTGCAGGGTAAATACTGGCTGCTTTATTTTTACTGTACTATGAAGGGATTGCAGCAGATCTCTCCGATATCCCTCCATTCTCCATTACATTCTTGCCTACTCTCCCGGAAGCTGCGTGAGGCTCCCGATTTTTGGGATAGCCCCCCCGCACCCCCAGAAGAGCAGGCAGGTTTCCCGCATCCTGCTCGCACCCTAGTGATGCGGGCAGGATGGAGAGATAATCCCCCGTATTCGCGGGTCCGTGGGGTGGGGAAGGAGTTAAAATTACGCAAATCGCGTCATTTTAGCACCACCCCCTTCCCCCGGAAGTGCCAATCGCGGCTTTTCCCCGGGTCGGGTCTTGAGGATGTCACAGCCCACCCCCGCCCCCCGAAGTCTCCTGCAGCGTTTCCTCTCTGGGCTTCTCCCGCAGAGGAGAATTTGAAAGTAGGCGAGTATGCGCCATTCTAGGTGTGTCTGGGGGCTGCAGCGCCGCCGGATATACCAAGCTCTGCAGTGTGACGCATTCCCGACACTGGCCCGATAGGTTAACGACATCTCAAGATAGCGTCATTCTGTAGTAGCCTATGGGCTACGATTTTGCAAAAATTACCGGGAGAGGGTTCCTTCAGAACCCTCCCTGGCAATGGCGGCCGCGCATGTGCAGTACCATATAGAAGTGACATTATTGCTCTTGCAATCATTTCCCTTCATTCTTTTCACATCGCGGGGGGAAGACCCCTCATGGAGCTGCATGCATGCGATTGTTAGTACATTCCGGCAAATGTTCAATTCATATTGCTGCGAATTCGTAAACATGCCCTATGGCTCGATACATTGCCCCCTTATTCTTATACATTGACATCTGCACAGCACAACTTCCCCTGGTCTGTGTGCTAGAAAACCCCAGTACTACTTACTTCTTCCTTTGTGCATATGAAGAGCCATTAGAGATTTGGGAAACATGGCAGCGCTGCATTATGATGACATCAGGGGGGTGATACCTGTAACAGCTGACTGATATCCCCAGGTGGCTCCCCCCATTCACCCCCGATCCCGCAGCCCCCATAGCGTCAGCACAAGACGGGTGTATTGCACTGTGATGAGCGTGTCACCTCTGGTACAGGCACTGTTACACCCCAGAATATACCGCTCTGCTGTCACAGGCAGCGTCCTGCAATGTGGACAGACAGCTGTGGTGTGTCACCCTGACTGCCAGGACACTCCGCCATTCCCCTGACAGACGGCAGAAAATAGCGTAATAAATGACCAAGGGATATTAAACCAAACTGACCAATAAACACAACTGAGCAGTAACACAGCTGTACAAAGAGGCGTATTTAATTACTCCGCCGGATATACCAAGGTGGGCTGGTAACCTGTAGCAGAGACTGGTGAATGGGCCTGGGAAGAGACCCGTCCAGGAGCAGCTGGGTTACACCACACTACAAAAAGACACATCTGACATCTGAGCTGAAGCCAGTTTGTATATTCCAGGGATAACGAGGTAATTCCGTGTTGATCGCTCACTAGCAGTTTTTAGCAGCCGTGCAAACGCATTGTCGCCGCCCACCGGGGAGTGTATTTTTGCTTTGCAGGAGTGTGAACACCTGTGCAGCAGAGCGGCTGCAAAAACATTTTGTGCAAAACAAGACCAGCCCTGAACTTACTCTTCGTGTGTGTTGATTCTAACGTTGGAGGGTTGGCTTTTGACGTCACACACCCGCCCAGCCACGCCTGCGTTTTTTCTAAGCACTCCCTGAAAACGGTCAGTTGACACCCAGAAACACCCCTTTCCTGTCAATCTTCTTGTGGCCATCAGTGCAAATTAAAACATCGCTAGAACCTGTGCAAAACTACAAAAGCCTTTGTACCCGTATGTTGCGCATGCGCATTGCGGTGCATACGCATGCGCAGAAATGCGGAATTTTAGCCTGATCGCTGCGCTGCGAACAACGGCAGCTAGCGATCAACTCGGAATGACCCCCAACGAGTTTAGGGTGCAAAGGACGAGAATATAGGCGCAGGGTTTAGGTGGCCAAATTGGCATTAACGAGTCAGCCAACCTATGTCCGCACAGCTGTTGCTAAACTACTACAGGTCCCAGCATGCCAGAGGCTTCCGAAGCCTGATACAAGCTATCAAACAATGACGTAATAGAACAAAACTATTTGTACTGTTCGTGTTTTAAAAAAATCATTATCACATGGACGATACAATGCATTTATCACGCACAAAATATATAATACAAAAAGGTTTTGTTTTATAATCTGCACAAAGCTCTTTGTAAAACCGGCAGACAAAAAGTTATTAAAAAAAACAAAAACATTTTGTTACACTTTGCAGAGATAAACCTGTATTACCTCTCACGCGAAAACCAAATACGTTCTGCCAAATGGCATTTCTGTGGGAGCTTATTGTGAGATTTGTTGCTGCTGTTTTTGTATCACAGAAAAAAAAAGATGTGAATTTAAGATAAAACTCCACCGTTAATTTCCAGAATTAAATTTGACAATTAAAAAATGCCAGGGTTCCATCTACAGTTTGTTCCCATTGATCGACGTAACACGTTTGATTCATATCCCCCTTACCGTAATAAGGAGGATGTGTATCAACGCTTGGAGGGGAATAAAGTGGAGAGAGATAAAGTACCAACCAATCAGTTCTGTGACAAACACAGGGGTCTACTTACTATGCCGTGGAGAGAGATAAAGTGGATGGAGCTAAAGTGACAACCAACCAAGTCCCTAACTGGCATGAACAGACTGCGGCGGAAACTTACCTTAACTCGTCGTGTCCGCTTCACTTCTTCACTTCCCCATGGTGCCGGAAGATGTAGCCGCACAGACACCACAGAACGGGCGCTCTGGTTCTGCAGCCTGGCTCTAAGGAAGACCCCACCAAGGCTCAACCATCTGAAAGCAAGATTTAGTAGATGAAATGAGCCAACGCAGTCTCCCCCAACTGCGTCCCTCGGCTGCTCTCTCGTCTAACACCACCTTTTAGAGCGTGGGTGCAGATTCTCCCAGCAGGGCTCCAGAGATACCGGGGGAAGGGGGGGTGAGAGCACCTGCTCTTAGCTCGAACAACTGTGTTTGGCCTCCTGGTTCCTGCAAGCTCAGTACATATGTTACTGGCTGGATGGAAGAAGCATAGTGTGTGTGTGTGAGAGAGAGGGAAGGGGGAGAAACTAGAGGGGTCTAAAAAAAGATTCAAACAGATGTAGTGGGAGCCAGCGTGCTCCGTATGTCAGTCTTCCTGCAGCTTGGACGAGAGCTGTACATCTGACATTACTGGGGAAGTATGATGCAAGGAGCAACGCAAGAGTTTTGTTGTCGGTGGAAGCAGAAACCTGGGCTCTATCAGGCATGCACATTTGTTATCCGCGGCGTGTCCTATAATACGCAATCATTTACGTCATAGGGTCCGTGTACTTGGGAGCAACGCGTTTCGGGCAATCTCGGCTGCAGATTTAAAGGGGCAATGATTTAAAAGACAGGACTTGGTTGGCCTTGCCTTTTTAATTGTTGGCGTTTTAAATCCAGAGCTGAGATAGTCGGAATCGCGCTACTTCATGGATCTCGGACCCTACTGCTTAAACCACATTGGGGCAGATGTATTAATCCTGGAGAAGTGATAAAGCAGTGATAAGTGCAAGGTGATAACGCACCAGCCAATCAGCTCCAATATGTAAATTGACAGTTAACAGCTGATTGGCTGGTGCGTTATCACCTTGCACTTATCACTGCCTTATCACTTCTCCAGGCTTAATACATCTGCCCCAATGTGTTTTATTTGAACTCCGGTCATTTCAAATAAAACATTTTTTTAAAGTTCAACTATAACTTTTATGTTTTCATTAACCAACTCTTTATAGCACCTGGATTCCTTTTTAGACTTGAATTTAACTTAAATATCTGTTTAAAAGGACTCTCTCTTTGCCAGCACAAACTAGAATATATTGCTTTATATTTTATTTATACTCATTTTAGAGATTGCGCTTTTTTAGGTTTACTGTGGGGTAGATTTCCCGAGCTTCCGTTTGACCAAAACGCAGGTTCATCATACGATTTGATGTGTGGGTTGTAAACTGCGATTTAGTCAAAGCAAAACCTTCAAGGTGCGAAACCACATTTTACGGCTTAGAGACCCCACTGCGATTCAACGCTGAGTATTTACCAAGCATTGGTTTGGCAAACAGCAGCTGAACAGGCAGATCAACAGAGAGGTCGTTGTGACAGGCGCACACTACAAGAGCCAGCATGCATGTTGGTGGAAGTGCATACATACACTTGTAGTACCACAAGTATGTACAATTAATGATAGTCCTATCATGAGGTTAACAAAGGAATAGGCTCCAGAGAAACATAAAATACGGTGCCGTATACTGAACTTTCTATGGACCTGATTAATGTTTGTAAGTAAAGCAAACAAGCAAGCAAGCAACTGGGCAAAACCATGCTGCCCTGCAGGTAGGACAGATGTAACATGTGCAGAGACAGTTAGATTTGGGTGGGGTGACTTCTAAATTGCAGTGTAAAAAATAAAGCAGCCAGTATTTACCCTGCACAGAAACAAAATAACCCACCCAAATCTAACTCTCTCTGCACATGTTATATCTGCCCCACCTGCAGTGCACATGGTTTTACCCAGCTGCTTGCTTGTTTGCTTTACTTACAAACATGAATCAGTTCTTACATCCTGATTATACTCCTATACTATACATTATATTGCCCAATTGTATCTAGAACAGCATAAGTTTTAGTACTTTGGTTTGGCAATACCAGCTGGAACATTGCTGCTATAAAAGGGACATTTATCAGTCTATTAGGCCATATCTATCAGATATATTTACTACAATATACCACATATCTCACAGTGCCTCCCACACTGGGCCCCTGGGTCCAGGGGGGGCCACACCGCACCCATATAATATACTTACCACCGCGGCCATTTACGGGTGATTTGCGCATGCGCACTGGAGATGTACCCGGGAACAAGGCGCGGACGCCATGTTCCCGGAGACCTGCACATGCGCAGGAGACTCTGTCTGGCAGTATGCCAAAGTCTACTAGCTGCTGGAGACGGGGTGACAGCAACGGAGCCTGCACTCGGGTCCCCTCCTCTCTTAAAACGCCCCTGGTGATAGGTGTTCTATTAGAATAGTTACATACCAACAAAGTTTAGAGTTAAAAATGGTGTTAAAACAGTCCCTTGTTTGACTCTTATGACTGGAGACATTGGTACAAGCGGAGTGATAACTTAAACATATTTACTCCAAACAGCTTTAATAAAGTGCAGGGGTTCCGTCCCCGAGCCTTACACCCGCTGCTGCTGTAATGGGCGATAATCTCAAACTGAAACAGGCTCCTCCCCCTCTATCCCCCATCATCTCTCAGTTATGAATTAGCCGAGAGGAGACGGGAAGAAGAGAACAGAACTATATGAGGGAAGAGAGCATATAACAATTAAATACAACAGAACAACAAGGAAGGAAAGAGAACAGCGACGGGCGGGCGGCCAGTGTCCCCTATGGCTTCCGAAAAAGGGATTTATCGGTAAGTACCAAAATCCTCCTTTTTCTGTCAGCCATTAGGGCACACAGGCACAACTTCAAGACTGTGGGGACGTCCCATAGTTTCCCCCATGGTGAAGGGGGATTGCTGAGGAACTTGCAAACCAAGACGGTCAAACCATGAAGATGAAAACGCAAAAGTATCAAACTTGTAGAATTTAGCAAACATATGAATTCTGGACCAAGTGGCTGCTCTACAGAGTTGAGACGTGGTAGCCCCCTACTAGCGGCCCACGAAGACCCAACTGAGTGTGTAGAGTGGGCAGCAATGGTTAATGGAGGTCGCCTAAATTGGTGTAGATAGGCCTGATGAATTGTCAACCGAATCCAGCGGGCCATGGTCTGCTTAGGAGCAGGCCACCCTTGATGCGGCAGATCATAAATCACGAATAAAGCATCAGTCTTTCGTAACAGTGTTGTTCGTTCCACGTAGATCTTCAACGTTCTCACTTCATCTAAAGAGAAAGGTGTCCTCAACTTTGCCCTATCAGGATGAAAAATAAAGTAGGTAGGCTTACAAGACAAGGCACTTAATTCAGATACTCTCCGGGCTGAAGCTATGGCCAGAAGCTATGGCCAGTAGAAAAATAGTCTTCCAAGTAAGATATTTAAGGTCTGCTTCTTCCAAGGGTTCAAAACAGGGTGACTGTAGATAATCCAGCACCAGATTTAAATCCCAAGTAGCTGTAGGAGGAACAAACGGGAGTTGTACCCGCAGGACCCATTTTAGGAAAGTTTGCACATTCGGTAGGAGCGCAAGGCATCTCTGAAAAAAATAGATAAGGCAGATAGCTGAACTTTCAGGGATCCCAGACGAAGTCCGGAATCTAAACCTGCAAGAACCATGAAAGACGAAAATAATCTGATTGAAACCCTTTTCAGTCACACCAAGAGATATATGACCGCCAGATGCGATAGTAATGGGCTGCCGTAACAGGTTTCCGTGCCCGCAACATCATGGGAATCGCACCTTCCGGAATCCCTTTGCGTTTTAGGATGTCTGCCTCAAGATCCATCCCGTTAAACGTAGCCGTGGTAAGTATGGATGGACGCAGGGCCCTTGTTGGAGTAGATCCCGATGCAGAGGGAGGTAGAGATGGCATTTCATCGTCTCGGCCATGACTAGTGGTAGCAGCTTCAGCACGAGGTGGAAGTGGATCTTGATCTTTCCCTATTTTACCCTCCACATTTTTGTTCTCCATTTTTTAATGTGTGAAATTATATGCCAGTATCAATAGCAATGGCCTACTACTATATATACTGCGCACAACTGAAATGCACCACAGGTATGGATGGATATTATAATTGACGACACAGAGGTAGGTAGAGCAGTGGCCTACTGTACCGTACTGCTATATATTATATACTGGTGGTCAGCAAACTGTGCAAAACTGAAATGCACCACAGGTATGGATGGATAGTATAATTGATGACACAGAGGTAGGTAGAGCAGTGGCCTTCTGTACCGTACTGCTATATATTATATACTGGTGGTCAGCAAAATTATGCACTGTACTCCTACTATATACTACAATGCAGTACAGATATGGAACGTTTTTCAGGCAGAGAACGTATAATACTGGTGGTCACTGGTCAGCAAAACTCTGCACTGTACTCCTCCTATATAATACTGCTGGTCCCCAGTCCCCACAATAAAGCAGTGAGCACAGATATTTGCAGCCACCTGAATAAAACTGAGAGGACGCCAGCCACGTCCTCTCACTATCATTTCCAATGCACGAGTGAAAAATGGCGGCGACGCGCGGCTCCTTATATAGAATACGAATCTTGCGAGAATCCGACCGCAGGATGACGTTCGGGCGCGCTCGGGTTAACCGAGCAAGGCGGGAGGATCCGAGTCTGCCTCGGACCCGTGTAAAAAGGGTTAAGTTCGGGGGGGTTCGGATTCCAACGAACCAAACACGCTCATCACTACTAAATATACGGCCGACTCCTTAATGTGTTCCGCTAGGATAACTACTTCTTTAATCGCAACTCCATTTTGTAAATCTGTAATTAACTTAATGGCCCATTCCTCTACTGCTGTGTTCACCCAAGAGCTCACCAAGGTTGGTCGAAGGGATACACACCTGTGGCCAAATAAATGGATTTCAGCATGGTGTCCAGTTTCCATTCAGACGGGTCTTTCAAAGAAGTTGCGCCTGGAATAGGTAATGCGAGGTGACTTTTCCCACTTATGATGGAAACGGATAACTACTGAGGAATCTTTTAGACATTTGAAACCGTTTGTCTGGGTTTTTCCATGCCTCCGTCAGCTGATCATCGAGCTTTTTTGAAAAAGGATAAGTGACTTACGATCGCTGTTTTCTACCAAATAAGGCAGTATCTGGCAAATCCGCTGCCGTAGTTTTGGAGATGTTCAAAACCTGTTTTATTGCTAAAATAAGAGATTCAAACCCTTGGGAAGATTCCCGAGAAACTTCATCGTCCGCATCTATAATCTCGCCCAACTCCTGTTTGTCTTCTTCAGCTTCGTCCTAAGAAAGAAGTTCTTCTTCTGATTCATCGGACTGCAGAAGTAATGGTATGGGACGCTTTTCAGCCTTAGACACTGTCTGCGGCTGTTTATTGGACGTGTCCAAGCGTTTTGCGAGACCCTCAGCTGACTTAGCTATCCCTGCCACCCAGGGCAGTTCCATGGCAACAGAGGGAACATCATTTTGAGGGAAGTCCGTAACCGCCTCCCGAGTCTTCCGTAAAGCAGCCACCTCAGTATGTCATTGAGAAATGGTTCCTGTGAGCGCTACCACCAAGGGGGAAAATTAGCGTCTTTGGACGGATTAACTAATGTAGACTCTGAAGCACATGCTTCACATAGGGAGGAGTCATCTGTGTGAGCTTCTTTGTTACACTTCGCACAGACAAAAAAAAATTGTGATGCCTTGTTCGCTGGTCCCTTGCCTGCCATTGCGACGGACAGAGTGGAGACACATACAATTCCCACGAGCACTCTCAATACAGATAGAGCGAGAGAGATATCAGAAGGATAGAGGGAGATATAATATTTGCACTACTCCCTTATTCTAAACTCCCTCAGCCACCAGCCTGTATTTTCTGTGCAGGCTTTCAGGTTTCTGGCAGTCTGTAGCAATGTGCACCTGTCTCTGCTAACAGTGCTGGTTCCTGAGGAGAGAAGAAACTTTGTTGCTAACACATGAACTGCCGGGCTGAGAAAAGCGCCTTCTTGTGATGGACAGGTTAAAAAACCTACCCCCCCCCCCCCCCCCCCAGGCACCCATCTCAACCAGGTCTAGTAACGCCATTTTGAATGGGTGCCTGACCAAATTATCAACAGGTCTTTGTTGCATTTAATATATAAAATGTGCTCCGTTATGAACCCTGCTGTCCCACCGCGGTATTCTGGCTGCAAGTCCCCCATTCCCCGCAGTGCACCTCTAGTGGGTGACTTTGCAGGCTGACGCTAGATCGCGCTGCCTCGTTGTGTGTGGTCAGCGAAGTGGAAACCACGCTGCTGCTACCCGTGACGCTGGGAAGCTGGTCTCCGTTAACGCTGTGAAGGAGAGAGGAGGGTGTGGCCGCTGTGCTGGACGCTGCCGCGCTGTGTGCGGTCAGCGTGGCAGTGAAGACAACAATACCACTGCCGCGGCTTCCTCTGACCCCGGGGAACTTGCGCTGGAGTAGGACGCGTCCGCCGCACATCTGTACCGGGAGGATGTACTCACCGGACCAATGCAGGCTCCGGATGGTGCAGCTTTTGTTTTAGAGACAAACGGTGCTTCCCCGTTAAGCTCTGTACTCCCTTGTGCAGCGTAACGCTGCTAGCGTCTGACCTGGACCCCACTTCTGCAGTTAAGTGGCGAAGGGTTTCTGAGGCCAAGGGACTAAGTCCCAAGAACTATAAGATTAAGAAAATAAAAAAAAGATGTAACTGAGCAGGAGCAAAGGCAGCAGTGACCGGCTCCCTCGGCACAAATTCAGAACTGAGGGATGATGGGGGATAGAGGGGGAGGAGCCTGTTTCACTTCTTAGATTATTTAAAGTGCCATCTCCCTGTAAGCCACCATCATCAATCCCCCCTTCCCCCCCCCAGTCTTGAAGTTGTGTCACTGTCCCCTAGTGGCTGACAGAAAAATATAAGTGTGAAATTCTGGCGGGTCCCAAACATGAGGTCCCTTTGGTGCACCGCTTAAGAAGACAGTTTATACTTTTTTTTTGTACTTAATAAAAATAAACCTTACCAGTATGGTGGATTCTTTGCGACGGGGAACCTCTGGAGAAGCTGATCCTCCCTGGGCAGTGTCTTCAGTCAGTATTCACTATTCATGTAGGAAATCCCATGGTCCAGGACATACCTGTTTATGTAGGAATATAACAAATGCCATCATCACACAACAAAAGGTTTAAATCAGACTTGTTCCCCTGGGTCACCTCCTGCCCCATGTCACCTCCTGTCCCGCTCATCTTTCCTGCCTCCAGGACCCTGTCACTCCGGTCCCATCAATCCAGCCTCCTGTGTTTCCTGCCTTCTGCCCAGTCATTCCAGCCCACCGTCACCTCAAGTGTCAACCCTCTCCCCGACCGCCTGCAATTTACCTTCTTTGACATCCTGCATCCTCGTCTTCTTTTCAGCCGTGTGGCGTGGAGAAAAGACGCAGCTGTGAGCCACTCATGTGCAGAAGAGGCATGTCTGAGGTTGTGCCTCCATAGAGAGTCACTGGGTCCTAGTGCCTGGCGGCTGTTGTCTAACCGTAAACAGAGGCGGCATGGGGCGTGTCTCTAACAGAAGACACTGGTGGGTTGACTGCAGCTGCATCCACAGGCAGCAGCACCCCGGTCAATAGCCATGCCAGCCCATCCCTGCCCTTGTGGTTCCACTATTATTGGCTAATACATTTCAGTAAGCTTTCTGTTCAACCAAATATAATGTGCATGTTTCAACATTTTACAGTGTGCTTGCGCCTAAAACCGAGGGGCCCATTTATCAACGAGTGATAAAACTCATTGTGAATGATAAATGGTGCTCCAACCAATCAGCTCCCAAATGTCATGTATTTTAAAAATGCGTTGGGAGCAGATTGGCTGAAGCACCATTTCTCTTTCACAATGAGTTTTATCACTCATTGATAAATGGGCCCCTAGGTTTCCTTGAGCTCAGTTAGATATGAAAAGACAGGTAGATGAAATAGTTCCCTCAACCGGAGTAGTGCTGAGTTTTTGTGTACATTTGATTTACATTTATATTGGAGACTACATATAGCAAAATCGGACATGCAGATAGAGGGCAGGTTAATGAAGCAGGGTCCAAATCACTAGGGCCTCAAACAGTCTAGAAATTCCAATAGGCAACTACTTAGGACAATAGGGCTCCAATAAGGACCATGTTACAATCCAGCCAGCCAGCTTCTACGGGCTGCCATCAGCTGATTGGTCCAAATAGGCCATGTGTGACCTAGTCACTCGATGGGTCATGATCAGGCCTCTTTGGTTACCCGAGTACAGGCGTTTTACACTATTTCAGTTGTCCTGTGGCATCATCCTCTCAGACTCTGCTTTGTACCTTTCTACCTCCCATCTACGAGCATTACTCTGGCCACAGCCTGTAGGCCACACTGCTGGTACAGACTGGTAGGCAGTCCCGATTATTCACCAAACAGTGTCATGGACTGGTTGTGTTATAACTGCTTCCATATAAAGCGTGCCCAAAGTGTGAAGAGAATATTGAGCACTGAAGTCTTCAATGAAAATCTGTCAGAGGCCTGGAGTCTGCAAACTCACCAGAGATGTGGGAGTCCTTATGACTCCTGCAGATTGTGGGAGCCTTTGGGCCTAATTCAGGGACACACACAAACCCCATGCAATGCCAATACGCACACACGTAAACCAGGAGAAGGCTGAAGCTAGCATCTGCATATTAATGCTGCATCGACTATGCCAAGACACCCGAGAGCGGAAGCAGCGTCTACCTCTGAATCAGGACCTTTATTGCATAGCAACCAAATATGGAATCTATTTTACAGTATTTTACTAATGCTCTCATTATTACACAGTTGTCACCAAGATACTCTTGTTATTATGTTATTGTCACTATCAGTCATCTGAATGCTCTCTGTATTGTATAATACCAACTAGAATGACATCATTATGTAGGGATCAATATATTTTGTATATTGGTCACTAGAGTGCTCTGTGTATTGTACATTGGTCACTAGAATACTCTTTATATTGTATAAAACCCACTAGACTGACATTATGCAGGGGTCATTGTATTTTGTATAATGATCACTTAAATGCTCTGTGTATTGTATATTGGTCACTAAATGATCACTGTAGTGTATAAAACCCACTAGAATATCATTATGTAGGGATCATTATATTTTGAATAATGATAACTTGAATGCTCTGTGTATTGAACATTGGTCATTAGAATGCTCTGTATTGTATAAAACCCACTAGAATAACATCATTATGTAGGGATCATTATATTTTTAATAATGGTCACTTGAATGCTCTGTGTATTGAACATTGGTCATTAGAATGCTCTGTATTGTATAAAACCCACTAGAATAACATCATTATGTAGGGATCATTATATTTTGTATATTGGTCACTAGAATGCTCTCTGTATTGTATAAAACCCACTAGAATGACATCATTATATAGGGATAATTACATTTCTATATTGGTCACTTGAATGCTCTGTGTATTGAACATTGGTCATTAGAATGCTCTGTATTGTATAAAACCCACTAGAATAACATCATTATGTAGGGATCATTATATTTTGTATATTGGTCACTAGAATGCTCTCTGTATTGTATAAAACCCACTAGAATGACATCATTATATAGGGATAATTACATTTCTATATTGGTCACTTGAATGCTGTGTGTATTGTACATTGGTCACTAGAATGCTCTCTGTATTGTATAACGGTCATTATAACACAGGGCTGTATATTGCACTAATACAGTATCACACACTACTGTCTACAAGACTGTATCCAACGCGGATTTGTTGGCTTACACTGCAGCTGTAGTTTTATTATTCTGTAGGAAATACTTTTACTCCTTTTTCTACTGGCTGATTTGTCTTTCGGTATACACAGCCAAATGAAAAAACAAACAAACCAAAAACATATATATAAAAAGGTCAAATAAATATTGTAGAAGGGGTTTATTTTCCCCCACTTATTAATGTTTATTGGAACCTGCGGGGCACAGGAATAAAGGTGTATAGGATTTACTATACAAAGGGAAATCTTTCAAAATGGTCTATAACAGTAATATAAACAGTAACGTAATATAATGATAACTTCACAACACAAACACTGTATGTAAAAACATGTAATAAAACAACGTATGGATCGCTCTGTTTTTGTGCCACTAGTATAGGCATTCCACTTACGCCATTCAACGTTGGGTCATGATGCGGATGTAAAATATTTAAGCCCCATGATTTCCATTTTGGAACGCTTTTGTGTCATTGCTATTACTTTGGCCAAATGAGGGGGTATGGGACCTCTCTACAGTTGTGTTAATTTTTTTTTATTATATATCAAATTTTATAAATTGATTTATTTCAGTCAGATACAGACTTCCTATGTTAAAAACGTAATTTGGTATAGTCAATGCTGCTTTTACACGTTTTGCTTTCAGCATACCTCACAATAATGGGAGAATCTAAATGATGAAAGGGGGGAATGGCTTTGTCATGCCAACGGTGTGACATCATAGTGGGTGTGTCAACAGCAGAAATAAAAGTAATCCAAACAAAGAAAACAGCGCTAATAGGTATGTGTAATATATTTTATTACCATTAACAACACAGTATATTATTTAAAAATAAGTTAAAACTGTTAAAAACGTGCTGGTTAGTAACAACATGCAAATTAGCTGCACAAAGGAACTTTACCATTAACAACACAGTATATTATTTAAAAATAAGTTAAAACTGTTAAAAACGTGCTGGTTAGTAACAACATGCAAATTAGCTGCACAAAGGAACTTATACAAACACACATATATTTCAATTAAGCTTTAGTGCAATGGTTTATGCAATTATGAATATGCCATTAGTTCATTAGTCCCAAATATTTGAACTCTGTGCAATTCCATGTAGCCATATCTATTGGCTGCGTAGACATAGATGAGGTATATGTGAATATGTACAGCTTTTATCCATATACATATGCTCTTTTTCCTTTGGTCTCTTTTGCTTACTTATTTCTCCGTTTCCTTCTTTTGCTTTGGTATACCAACCAAGCGTTAATACGGATAGCAAGTTTTAATTGTCGTCCTGAATAGTATAATAAGGTCCTCATATATATATATATATATATATATATATATATATATATAAAATTGGTCTGAGAGGATGCACCTGAGTGGAGAACAGAATCTATGTAGACGTGATTGTGAATGCGTAATTTATTGTGCGCTGACCTCACACTCACATGTGTGTGTATTTTCATTTATGTATTAACTATGTGCCAATGGTAGGATAAATTGTTGTTTTTAATTTTTTAATACTGTTTATTTGGGTTTACTATGTCCCGATGCCGTGAAATTATGTATTTGAATAGAGCCTAAAACTATAATGGACCATATTCAGTACTCTTGAATAATTGTGGAGAGCATAATAATAAAAACTCAGTGAAACCCTTGAAAATGTAATATCGGAGGAATAAGATCTTGCTGTAGGGAGCGGTCATGTGATACATTGGAGGTGGAGAGTACAGCAAAACGTGGGCGCTGCGCTTCAACTCAAAACGAGGTTTGAATGGCAACAGAGTGCGCAGGCAGGATGGGTCCGCTATTTAAACAGAGGCACGGAGACACAGTGATATCGTCTCTGAGGAAGCCGCCGAGCTGCTAAGAGGCGGAGAAACGCGTAAGACGTCTACAGTGTGTCCAGTACCGGCGATTTGGACTTTGCAACAGTCTCATCAAAGCCCCAATTTGGACACTCCGGATATGGCACCTTTAATGTGCTGAAGGCACCAGGAGCCGGGAGGCACTTTCCATGCAATGTTGGAAGTGGAGCTTATTGTACAGGTGATACAAACATCCACTGTGCTCATGTGCTGTAGAAACCATTAAATTGCTAGACTTGTGCTTACTAACCCACTAACAAAATTGACATTCAGTTGGACCAATTTGATTGTCATCATCTGGGCACTAAATGCTAGCAAAACAGCCCATCTGAATTGCACGGAGTTCAAATATTTGGGACTAATGGCATATTCATAATTGCATAAACCATTGCACTAAAGCTTAATTGAAATATATGTGTGTTTGTATAAGTTCCTTTGTGCAGCTAATTTGCATGTTGTTACTAACCGGCACATTTTTAACAGTTTTAACTTATTTTTAAATAATATACTGTGTTGTTAATGGTAATAAAATATATTACACATACCTATTGGCACTGTTTTCTTTGTTTAGATTGTGTTTTGTTAAGGGCTGAGTAACCCCTACAACAGCTGCTGGATATGTATGTGTAAGTAATAAATTATCCATTGGCCTATTAATTAATAACCTATTCTGCTGTAGGCGCCGATTTTTTTCTTTGTATCTGTTTAAGAAATAAAAGTAATTTGTTGCATACAGTGGAGGCAGGTGGTGGGGTAAATACCTCCCAGCTGCCAGTAAATTGGGATAGAAGGCCTGACCGCAGGACAGTACCCATATTTCGGGACTGTTACATCAAAATGAGGACGGTTGGTGTCCAACCGTTTAGTGCCCACCAGCAGCCCTGCTTATGATGCAGCGTCCAATTGAATAAGAAACAATTGATAAAAGTTTTTGAGAAACTCAATCAACAGAATATTTACCTCAGAAAACGGTCACTAAAAGTAGAAGTAAACACTTTCTAGGAAGTGAAAGAAGCACGGGCACCAATAACACAGGACTGGCATTGGCAGCCATTTTGTGGAAGGAACCAATGTTCATTCGAGTATAACAAAATCCATTATCAATACTCAAAGTACGAGCTGCTTATACATTTATAAGCTGAATTCCAGTGAACATTGGTACCGCCAAGATGGCTACCTCCCACTGTGTGAAGGCCACAGGCATGTTTGAGAGAAAATTATATTACTTTACAAAAGGGAAAACGAATTTGCATACAGTACAAACACGAAACAGTTGTGATAAACTTATATTTCTGGTAGGAATACACATAATTTTCTTGGTATTCAGTCTCTAGGTTGACAGTCAGAACCCCTCCGCCACAGATTATAAATTCCCACAAGCAGGACCTTCCCTCCTCCTCTCGTTTTCCTCTCCCCCTAGTATTATACTGTCTCATGTTATATACTGTTTATGTTGCTTGTCGACTATATTTTAAGTTTTATGATTGATATCTTGGTAATATTGCATCTATGCTTTTTGAAAGTTGTTTATTTTGCTAAATGTATCACTATTTCCCCAAGGCAGGATTTGGTGGCATCATTCAAACTATAATCATTGGTGGGTCCAGCGAAAAGCTGGAGTACTAGGCCCACCTGCCTCTCTACCACTCGCCAATGTACATGTAGACAAGGCAATGTAAAGAAAGTATAAACAGGAAAATATCTGTGTATGGAATTCAGATTTAAGTGACTTTAAATTGGCATGGCAGCGGGCACCAACATATGCCCAAATGCAACAGACGTAGCAACCCCGCTGGTGTTTTCATGCATGACCGCTTCAAGAGTGCATCGAGATAAGGGCACCACCCAACATGCAGCCAATGGCAGTCTTGGTTGGAAAGTCCGTTGATGAGCGGAGCTTAATAACGCCAACATTACCTATGCAAGGTAAGGAGAGGAATACCACACATCGATCCTGCAGTCTTCACTGCAGCAACGCTTCATCCCAGAAGTAGAGAACAGTCTATCAATGGCTGCAGGAACATGTCAGTGGATTCATCCTAACGTGGTGACCGGTCTTAATCACCAAACAAAGTGCAATCCGCACGTGTGAGATATGGAACAAGCTAATCGGAGAGCAGAATGGAGACCACCATGGAGCAGACATGGGCCAGTAGCCCTGTGCTGGACCTTCTGTTCAGTGTTGAGTTCATGACCTTAAGAATTCAGGATGGATGAAGTGCGCAACCCTCACTATGGAATAGGTGAACCCGACAGTGGTCCCTTCGTTTATATGTAGCTATAAGGAATAGAATTTAGATAACGCCCAGCATATCAGGCTTTTAGACAAAACACAATTATAAACAAACAGTGCAATAAAACACATATAAAACACTCTTATCCTCATAGGCAGCTAAGGCATATATACACATATAGAGGGGAATTCAATTGTGGGTGAACCGGTACGAATTGCCATTACTGCAGTGTTTAAACGCTGGCAACAGCCACCCAACTCACACCGGGTTCCAGTCTCTAGGTCGACCACTATTGGTCAACAGTAACTAGGTCGACATGAGTTTTTAAAAAAAAAATTTTTTCATACTTAACAATCCACGCGGACTACGATTGGGTATAGTAACCTATGCCAAGCGCAGAGGTAGAGGAGCAAGACACCTTCTCTGAAGCATGGCGAGCGAACACGGTGCACTAATTGGGGTTCCCGGCCACTGTACCGAGAAAACGACAAAAAAACAAAACTCATGTCGACCTTTTGACCATTAGTGGTCGACCTAGACACAGTCGACCCTACTTTACATTTCTTCAACTGGGTGTGCTGGCTCCTCCCTCTACGGCCCCTCCCACATGCAATTTAGAAAAAAGTGCCCACAGGCGAGGATGCACACTCTGGAGCTCCAGAGAGTTTTCAGTTTTTTTAAAAACGTTCTTTTCGGTATTCTGTTTGCGCAACAGCTTACCTGCACCATGGGAGTTAAGAGGGGAGGGGAGGGGGGGCAGTTTCCGGTCTCTTCAGGCATCAGAGCCACTTCCTCGCTGAGAGGTTGTTGTACAGCGGGGCCCTGCGCCTTAGCGGTCACAATCGCAGCACGCCGCACCCCCCCCCCCCCCTGTTCTTGGTGCGGCACGAACGCAGGGGCGGCATACAGAACCCTCCCGGGGGGACACGCTACGGCCCTGTGTACACTGGCAGTGGTAGTGAAAACTAACTCTTCTGTGATGTTATTACACTTATAGTATAGTACAGTATAGGCGCCATTACAGGGGGCGGAGCTTCCTCAGAGTGGGACCAGCAGCGTTTTGATGCCTTCCTCTGCTTACAGCTGCAGCAGCCTCACACAGCTCCTCCGGACACTCAGGAAAACTGGTAGAGGGGTGTAACAAAGGGGGGAGCAGCTATTGTACACAATCTGTGTCCTGAAAAGGACAAAAACTCTGATGTTTCACCGTGATATAACAGCTTGCAGTCTCACTGGGGCGGTTTAGCTTGGGTGTGCTGTTCCCTTCTCTCTGTCTCACTCTCACATACAGTAAGGGCAGGCTTGCTATTATATTGTCTGTGTGTATAAGTGTTTACTGTAAAAATGGTAAAACACCAATTATGCAGTGTATGTCACACCAGATTCTCTCCCTCTACATCTTGTTCCATATCATGTGAACAATGCAGCCAGTCCTCACAACTCAGTGAGGGGGCTGGGGGGTCAAGAGCCTTCCTGGCTAGGTGCAATAAAATCCATGATGTTAGATATGTCATCTCAGCTCATAGGTCACTTATTCCATATAATAATCTGTTACGGTCTGGTTGGGGAGGGGGCGAGGCAGAAACGGAGGCAGGGCAGTGGGCGGGCTGAGGAGCTCCCTGCATATGCCGGGGTATAATGTACTATTATATTAATATTTTCCTGAAAACCAGTCTCTTTTTTAAATGCCGGTACAATTGAATAACTTATTGGTATAAGACCGTTCATTTTGCGTTTAAAGGGCCCCTGCCGCGTGCAAGCAGATGAGCACTCATTCTGCATTCGGTCTATAATCCATTAGGAAGCCGTGAAAACAAGGAGGAATTACTCTGTAGGCTTACCATGGATACTTTTTGTGTGTACCCTCCTTGCGCACCAGGTGGTGCTGCTGGCCAGGATTCCAAAGGACAGAATGAAAAATCACAAAGCAGTAGGTTTTACGTCACATTTTACTCTAAAAAAAAAATAATCATGCCCGACAACAGAATAAAGACAACGGTTTAAAATAATACACATGTAATGGTCACGTAAGGACTATGCTCTTAATTTCAAACAACAGGAGCACTCAAAGGGGGCCTATTCACATTGCCTGGGAGACGGTGTTTATGTGTGCAACTACCACAATTACAGTAATGGGGGCATCGCTCGTTGTTTGAGCGCAAGCAAAAATGCACAAAAAGTATTACCTAGAACATAATATTACATTTATACTGCCATAACCTATGAACGCAATCGCCGTTTTCTGCGACGGCTCCTCAGACTTTGAGTGAAGTGTAAAACAGGGCATGATGTTGGAACGGATTCCCATTAATGTTTAATTAAAAGCCACAGAATAAAAAAACAAAACTACAATATGACCCTGCTATATCTGCAGATTGCCGAGTGTCGCCAGTCGTCCTCTCTCAGTTCCTGGTGTTGAACTGTAACCTGCAATGAGAGTTTGGCAACAGTCTGTTATTTGCAGCAGAGCTATTATTACACAGGTATTCTCAGACACTGGTTAGCAGTTATGACACACATTCTCCGGCACTGGTAACCAGGGATGGCAGTTATTATGACACACATTCTCCGGCACTGGTAACCAGGGATGGCAGTTATTATGGCACACATTCTCCGGCACTGGTAACCAGGGATGGCAGTTATTATGGCACACATTCTCCGGCACTGGTAACCAGGGATGGCAATTATTATGGCACACATTCTCTGGCACTGGTAACCAGGGATGGCAGTTATTATGGCACACATTCTCTGGCACTGGTAACCAGGGATGGCAGTTATTATGGCACATGTTCTCTGGCACTGGTAACCAGGGATGGCAGTTATTATGGCACACATTCTCTGGCACTGGTAACCAGGGATGGCAGTTATTATGACACACATTCTCCGGCACTGGTAACCAGGGATGGCAGTTATTATGGCACACATTCTCCGGCACTGGTAACCAGGGATGGCAGTTATTATGGCACACATTCTCCGGCACTGGTAACCAGGGATGGCAGTTATTATGGCACATGTTCTCCAGCACTGGTAACCAAGGATGGCAGTTATAAAGGCACACATTCTTCGACACTGGTAACCAAGGATGGCAGTTATTATGGCACACATTCTCCGGCACTGGTAACCAGTGGCAACAGTTATTATGGCACACACTCGCTGACACTAGTAACTAGGGTCCACTTTGTTACACACATTAGAACTCCGCTATATTCCGTGACTCATACAGAACTGTGACCGCTCTGCGTCACTCACATCTGTACGCCCTCCCCTTGTGGTTCCCTATAAATATAAAATAATATGACCCAAAAAATAGGATTTTAAATTACCTACCGGTAAATCCTTTTCTCGTAGTCCGTAGAGTATACTGGGGTCCATTTAGTACCATGGGGTATAGACTTGTCCACTAGGAGCCATGGGCACTTTAAGAATTTGATAGTGTGGGCTGGCTCCACCCTCTATGGCCCTCCTACCAGACTCAGTCTAGGAAACTGTGCCCGAGGAGACGGAAATACTTTGAGAGAAGGATAGATAAGGATAGTGGTGAGATTGCAAACCAGCACACACACAACAAGAGGAAAGCCAAACTAACCAAACTTAAAACAGGAACAGCAACAGCTGAGCCAACATTACTTAACCAAGTAACAGTGCAGGAAGAACGAAGCACTGGGCGGGCGCCCAGTATCCTCTACGGACTACGAGAAAAGGATTTACCGGTAGGTAATTAAAGTCCTATTTTCTTTTACGTCCTAGAGGATACCGAGGTTCATTTAGAAACATGGGGATGAACCAAAGCTCCCAAACCGGGTGGGAGAGTGCTGAGGTTCCTGCAGAACTGATTGACCAAACTGAAGGTCCTCAGAGGCCAAAGTATCGAACTTGTAGAACTTTGCAACCTGATAGAGTAGCTGTTCGGCAGAGCTGTAAGGCCGAGACACCCCGGGCAGCCGCCCAGGAATAACCCACCGACCTAGTAGAGTGGGCCTGTACAGATTTTGGACACGGCAAAACTTGCCGTGGAATAAGCATGCTGGATATTAAGTCTGATCCAACGTGCAATTGTCTGCTTTGAAGTAGGACACCCAATCTTATTGGGATCATAAAGAACAAACAGCGAGTCAGTATTTCTGTGATGAGCTGTTCTTTTCACATACACCTCCAAAGCCCTCACAACATCCGAAGACTTTGAAGTAGCAGAGGTGTCGGGGACAACCGGAACCACAATAGGTTGGTTGATGTGAAATGCGGACACCACTTAAGGAAGAAATTGCTGACGAGTTCTGAGTTCAGCTCTGTGCTCATGGAAAATGAATTAGGGACTTTTGTGAGACAAAGCCCCCAGCTACGACACACGTCTTGCTGAAGCCAAAGTCAACAGTGTGACGGTCTTTCACATAAGATATTTTACGTCCACCTCATGTAACGGTTCAAACCAGTCCGATTGGAGGAACTGCAGCACTACATTGAGATCCCAAGGTGCCATGGGAGGCACAAAGGGAGGTTGGATGTGCAGAACACCTTTCAAGAACATCTGGACCTCAGGGAGATAAGCCATTTGTTTCCGAAAGAAAATGGACAAGGCCGAAATCAGGCATCTTATGGAGCCCAGACGCAGGCCCACATCCACGCCTGCCTGCAGAAAAAGCAGGAAATGTCCCAGATGAAATTCCACCACAGAATAATTTCTGCTCTCACACCAAGAGACTTATTTCTTCCAAATACGACGGTAATGCTTAGACGTTACCCCCTTCCTAGCTTGGACCATAGTCGGGATAACTTTGTTCGGGATCACTCTCCTGGCTAGAATCAGCCGTTCAACTTCCATGCCGTCAAACGTAGCCACGCTAAGTCCTGATAGATGAACGTGCTCTGTTGCAGAAGATCCTCGTGAAGAGGTAGAGGCCACGGATCTTCGAGGAGCATCTCCAGAAGGTCTGCGTACCAGGCCCTTCTTGGCCAGTCCGGAGCAATGAGTATTGCTTGAACCTTTTCCCTTTTTATTCGTTTTAGAATCCTTGGGATAAGAGGAAGTGGAGGAAAAGTACACCATCTGATAAACCCATGGAGTTGTCAGGGCGTGTATCGCCACCGCCTGTAGGTCTCTCGACTTGAAAGAATACCGCCTGAGCTTCTTGTTGAGACGAGAGGCCATCATGTCGATCTGTGGACATCCCCATCGACTTGTCAAGCACCTGAACACTTCCGGGTGAAGGCCCCACTCCCCCGGGTGGAGGTCATGTCTGCTGAGGAAGTCTGCTTCCCAGTTAACTACACCCAGAATGAAGACCGCTGACAACGCCACAGCGTTTCTTTCTACCCAGAGGAGAATTCTTGACACCTCTGACATTGTTGCTCTGCTTTTCGTTCTGCCCTGTCGGTTTATGTACGTTACTGCCGTCACATTGTCCGACTGGATCTAAATTGCCCGATCTTGAAGAATATGTGAGGCCTGCAGAAGGGCGTTGTATATCGCCCTGAGTTCCAGAATGTTGATTGGAAAGAGGACTTCCTGACTTGACTATCTTCCCTGAAACTGCACCCCCTGAGTGACTGCTCCCCAACCTCTGAGGCTTGCGTCTGATCTGAATTCCGAACCTCCGTCCTGTGACGAGGTGAGAAGACTGTAACCATCACAGAAGGGAGATTCTGGCCTTTGGCGACAGATGGATCCTCTGGTGCATGTAAAGATGCGATCTGGACCATTTGTCCAACAGATCGAGCTGGAAGGGTCTTGCGTGAAACCTTCCATATTGAAGTGCCTTGTAAGAGGCCACCATTTTCCACAGATGCACAGACACCCGGGTTGGCTTCAGGACATCTGAACAATCGACTGGATTACCAATGCCTTTTCCAACGGAAGGAACACCTTTTGTGACTCCGTGTCCAGTATCATTCCCAGGAATGGAAGCCTCAGTGTTGGCTCTAGGTGAAATTTCGGAAGATTCAGAATCCACCCGTGATCTAGGAGGAGTATGGTTGAGAGAGCAATGCTGTCCAGCAACCTTTACCTGGATGGCGCTTTTATCAGGAGATCGGCCAGATACAGAATTATGTTCACTCCCTGTTTGCGGAGTAGAAACATCATCTCTGCCATCACCTTGGTGAACACCCTCGGTGCCGTGAAGAGACCAAATGGCAGGGCCTGGAACTGGTAGTGACAGTCCTGCAGTGCAAACCGGAGACAAGCCTGGTGAGGCAGCCAGATCGGAATGTGAAGGTACGCATCCTTGATGTCCAGAGACACTAGGAATTCCCCCTCCTCCAGTCCCGAGATCACCGCTCTCAGAGCCTCCATCTTGAATTTTAACACTTGTAAATTCGGGTTCAAAGACTTGAGGTTCAGAATTGGTCTTACCGAACTGTCCGGCTTCGGTACAACGAACAAGTTGGAATAGTACCCCTTGTTTAATAGATGAAGTGGAACTGGAATCTGTACCAGTTTTTGGATGGCATGCTGTAAAGTTATACTTTCCTCTTGTGAAGCTGGTAAGCCTGATTTGAAGAATCTGTGAGGTGGGAGCTTTTGAAACTCCAGTCTGTAGCCCTGGGAAATAAGATCTATGACCCAGGGAGCCTGGCACGAATTTGACCAGATCTGACTAAAAAATTGTAGTCAGGCTCCCACCTGACAGCCTCCCAGGCATTGCAGGCCACCGTCATGCTGAAGTCTTTGAGGAAGCAGAGCCTGAGCTCTGTTCCTGAGCACCTGGAAGCTGAATAAGTCTTCTTGGTTTGGGGGGGGGGGGGGGGCCTGCGGAAGGAAGATACGTAGACTTACCAGCAGTAGCTGTGGAGATCCATTTGTCTATTTAATCTACAAACAAGGCCTCTCCTGTGAATGGTAGGCCTTCCACGCCTTTCCTGGAGTCCGCGTCAGAAGTCAACTGCCATAGCGGTGGTGCATGTGTTAAGCATGCCTACTTCTTTTATGGCTTCCACCATAAAGTTTGCAGAGTCCTGTATATGCTGCAGGAGTAAGACAACATCCCCCCCTAGATAAAGAATCTAACCCCTCCATTAGGTTACCGGACCATTTAGCAATGGCTTTTGTGATCCACGCACATGCTATAGTGGGTCTTTGGGGCACCCCAGCAGCTGTGTACAATGATTTGAGTGTAGTCTCAATTGTACGATCAGCCATATCTTTCAGGGAGGCTGCACCAGGGACAGGCAATACAATTTTTACGTGACAGTCTAGAGACTGATGCGTCCACTATCGGTGGATTTTCCCATTTTTTCCTATCCTCCAGAGGAAAAGGAAAAGATGAGAGTAACCTTTTAGGGATCTGAAACTTCTTATCATGATTAACCCACGGTTCTTCGAACAGGGTATTCCATTCCTTTGATGCAGGAAAAGTGACTGAGGACTTCTTTTTTTACATTAAAAGAAGATTCCTCCCCCTCCTCTGTCACCTTACCATGAATATGCAGAATATCTCTGATAGCCTCTATTCCCTGTGACAGACCAGCATCCCCCCCCCCCCCCCCTCTAAGTCCACCTCCTCCATGTCTGAACTGTCAGCGTCAGAGTCACACTGCAGGATATGGGCCAGATATTGCTTTTGCGGACACATGGGAGGGGATTGAGATGCTGTTTTGGAGACTGAGTCTCTGTTCATAAACTCATCCACAGTCTGTTTTAAGTATTGCGTCTCTCTCTCATTGCGGGATAATTTTGGAGAAAGAGTGGAGATTATTCCGTTAAGAGAATTAACCCACTCCGGTTCAGCCCCGCTCTTCTGTGAACCCTGAGTACCTAGTAGTGAGCCCCCTGGTGAAGAGGAACACTCCCACTCCACTGTGCAAGAAACACACTCTTTGCCTGACATAATGTAAATGTGACAGCGCGCACACACACACACACACACACACGAAAAGGTTAAGCACAAGTAACCCACAAAGAGCCCTTTAGGGAGACAGTTGTTTGAAGCCAGTTCCCACCGCGCCCTTACGGCTAACTCCAAGCTTAGCCGGGTCGCAGACTAAGTACCCTGATAGGGGACCTAGTATACTAATAGTCGCTCCCCCCTGCTATGACCCCCTGGTACCGCTGAGGTAATTTGGGGTCACACCGGAGGAGCTGCATGTCCCTGTCAGTCAGCGTCTGTGCCCACAGCAGAGGGAAAATGGCGCTGTGAGCTGCTGGATCCTCTCATACTGAAGCCCCGCCCCTTCAATGGCACGGTCTTCCCGCCTTTTTTTATACTGGCCGAGGTAATTTTTGTACTTAAAATGGAGCAGAACCGTTTTAAGGCTGTGTTTGCCAGTGTGGGAACTGTGTACAGTGTACTGAGACGCAGTCGTGTACTGTGTCTGGAGACGCATTCCACCCCGTTTAGAAGCCGTGCGTCTCCGTACCCACGTGCCGCCATAATGGCTGGTGCTTCACTAACCACTCTTCATTCTTCTGGCTCTGTTAGGGGTGGCGGCGTGCTGCGGGAATGTACGCTCGCCGTGGTGGGGCTTGCGAATAGTTCCCTCAGGAGTTCAGTGTCCTGTCAGCGGAGAACGGGACCATTAACCCTTCAAGGGGTTGGGCCGTTCTCCCCCCTAAGTCCCACAAAGCAGGCAGGCTAGTGCCAACCAGTCCTGCCTGAAAATAACCAAGAAAATAAATACACAAAACTCTTCAGGAGCTTCCTTCAGCATGACCGGCTTCTCCGGGCACATTTTCTAAACAGAGTCTGGTAGGAGGGGCATAGAGGGAGGAGCCAGCCCACACTATCAAATTCTTAAAGTGCCCCTGGCTCCTAGTGGACCAGTCTATACCCCATGGTACTAAATGGACCCCAGTATCCTCTACGACGTAAGAGAAAATCCCAAAAAACTATTTCCATACACACAACCAGAAATCATTCATTGTGGCAGGGTAAGATGCCCATTACTTCTGCCCATGGGTCAGCTTAAAATAGTCTCCTACATGTGGGATATATTATATTCAAATGTTACTACTGCTGAAAAAGGACCCCTGGCCTGGCGGATTTTCCCAGCCTGTGTGCGATAGGATCTGTAAAGCATTTGCCACACGCAGTCCATAGCGGCCTGTACATCAAATGGGGTATCAGCACTTACCCTATAATGTGGTGAGGTCTGTGTTAGAGGGGGAAGCCTGCCGGTAAATCTCTTCTGCCATCACCGAGTCCTCTGGAGGGGATGGAGCCGCCTCTAGCAGGAACCTGGCTGGACCACTGGCCCTGACGCAGGTCAGATGGGAGTACGATGGCGCCTGGAAGCTGAAGGCCCAGGGGTACTGTAATGTAACAAAGTGACATTTGCATCACTGGATTCCCATTTTCTTTATGAGTCGCCATCCAATGTTTCAAAGTACAGAGAGCCACGCCCCTGTTGAAGTCGGCCACACCTCTGATTTGCTCAATCACAATTGCTGTATTGCCCACGCCCCCTTTTCCCAGAAAGGAAGAAAAATGGGAGTGTCCAGTGAGAAGCAGGACTACCGAGTGGCTATTAGATCAGTGGCCCCACCACCTTCCAGTGCCCATTACAGGGAGGTACCTAAGCCGGCCTACAGATGAGACATTACTCTCTGGTCTTGTGACCTTCCTCTACTCATATCAACATGACTTCCCATCCTCCTCATCAGTGCCACGTGGAATCCACATTAGTGCGTGTGTGCATAAGTGGTATGGTGTCACCGTAGCTACCTTAGGCAAGCTTGCAGTGGGACAGGCTAGGACAGCAAACAGCCATAATTAGGGATGGCCATCGACCACTGATGATTCCAAATCACTGACGTTTATGGCCGATGTTGAATGTTTTTGCCATCGATGGGAGAGAACCAGATGGTTTCCCTTCCATTGATGGCACAGCCTAAGCGAATATTGTTTTTATTTTGCAAGGTGTCGGGACACAGACTCTCCCCCATTTTATTGATTGGCACGCACCTTTCAGCGATGGCCATCAAGTGGTGCAAACCATCGATGGTTATCACCGCTGGTGCCATCGATGGACAGCCCACCAATGGTCATCCCTAGCCATAATGACCAGCAAAAGCCCAGCAGTGATATAATATCCATAGCACCTACTTATGTAATGGTGATCAATATAACCGTCCTCCCTTCATTATGGACCGTTACTCAATGATAATACATGCCCAATGCAGATAATCTAATGGTGCGAGGTTGGCGGTGTTGCACTATAAGCGTGCACATCATTGTTATCCTTCATTCATAATATGCTAATATTTAAACATGGTCTCGTGGTACGAATAAGTTACAATAACATGATAAACAGAAGATGAAGACAGCCCTGTCCAGAATTGGGTATCCAATCCTACTACATAAGGCAGAGTGAATGACCATAAATAATAATACAAGGAGAGCGGGGGCGGGGTATAGGAGGGAAGGACCGGAGCATCCTGGGAGCTCAAAAGCTCAACTGTTTGATGCCCGGTCCTCTCCAATCACCTATACCCTGATGTTTCCCTGTGGATCTCCTATGGACCCTGAAGAAGAAACAATACAAGGAGGGCGTGTATAGACAAATATGGCAGTATTACAATGATATTACCTTCACGTTGGGCTGTTCCCAGCCCAGTAAGTAGCCTTTGTTGATACAAGGGTCCGCCTGTCTGGCCAAGCTGGTTTGCAAGAAGCAGACTTTGGCTTTGGAGGAGGGGTCCAGGCTCTGTGAAATATAACACATGCGTGTCACTCGCTTGGAAAGAAATATGAAGTTATAAAAGATATAAAAAGTCACATTCATGGGAAGAAAAAAAATAAAATAAGTTTTCACACCCTAAACAAAATTTTGTTTGGCGAAATCTTAATATCTAATTCAGTGGTCCTGAATGGCACCCTAACAGTGTAGGTTTTAAGGCTCTCTCTGCTTGTGCACAGATGGTATAATCAATCTGACTGAGGTACAAACTCAATCATCTGAGCTTAACCATGGCTATCCTTAAAACCTGGCCTGTTGGGGTGCCCACATGGAAGCTATGTCCCCAGACTGCCTCTGTGCCAGGTCCTACCATCACTTATTGTCATTACGGATAACAATTTACAGTAGGCAAATTTAGAAAGGCCGTATGAGAGAGACTGCTGTGCAAGCCTGGCTACAGTAACTCCAGAACCTGCGCGCAAGCCATGAACGAGATCTCCTACCACAGATCTTACCACCAGAATGAACCTGCTCCATGAACACAGTGAAGAATTCTAAGCAGAGATCAAACCTTCGATGGCAAAATCTAGTGGAAGGATATTTGCAAATGGTTCATATCTTACACATTTATGGAATGTGTACATTGTGAACAAGTTCAAAAAACAGGAAAGAGGCTCCTAACCAGAGGAGCTTACAATCCAGTTTGGAGCTGTCGCAAAATAGATAGGCACGAAGTAGTACTATGACTTGGTGTTTACAACAGTGACGTCAATCCAGGAGGCAGGTAAAGATTCAGCTTCAATGTAAGTGGTCTCAGCGCTTTGGGTACATAAAAACAGGATGTACCTGGTGGAAGAGGGGGCGACTACAGAAGGAAGGAGCCTGTGTGTTCCTCCTCTGTTCAGGGCTTGGGCTTTAAGGGTCAACCACATTAATTAAACATGTGCTAATTCCCCTCACTTCCCAGTAATAGTACTTTGGAGGGGGGACGATGGGTGATCAGCAGTGGTTCTGGCTGTATATCAGTGATGAGACTCTGCTAAACAGGTGAAGGCACCTCCAAACTTCAAATATTGCACAGTTACGGTGCATACACACTGGGAAAATGAGCGAGGTCGCTCGTTTTCACCCTTCCTGAGCGACGCCGCTCATTTTCTCGGCAAGTGTGTATGCCGCCCCCGACCAGCGATGCTTGGCCCCGCGGGTCGTTAACGACCCTCGCTGTTGGCCGTGCTCTAAGCTGCCTGCACGGACCGGCCGCTGCGTGACGTTGCTGAGCGATATGAACTTCATATGGCTCAGTATGTATGCCTGGCCGTCAACTGCCCCGGCAGGGAAAACACTAGGTGACGCAGTTCATAGAGCACGTCGCCTTGTGTGTACCCACCTTAAGGGTTCATTCATCTGTGTCGTCCCATACCCCCAGCGATGGCTAATAGAGATATTTATTTATTTGAGATGACTCTGAGGAATCCTGAGGATGGAACATAAAGTGTGTAGGAATGTGCTGGTAGACCAGGGACTAACACAGGAGAAACTAAACAGACATTTCCTGATGTTTACTCCTAGAAGTAGTGTTGGCTAAAAGGTAAGTGGGACCTGTTCTTTCAGTACATACAAATAACAAGATCAGGCAAGTACGGGGAACCTTGCCTTTATAAATACAGACAATAACCAGTATACAACATGACATTACCTCCAAGTAGGCTTGTTCCTGATCCAAAGGAAGGCCAAGGTCCATCGATGAGTCCACCACCACCACCACCACCAAGCAGGGAACCGGATAATTGTGAATTTAGTTGGGGACGAGTGTCAGTTTCTGTAAAATGAACATTATTTACATCACTCTAGCTTCAAGAATTTTGCTTCTGGTATGTGTGGTCTCCAGCTCAGAGTCTAGGATCTACTTGGGACAATCCCTGGACTGATCAAACACATTCAACTATGAGTCCTTCACCTACAGAGGTGTGTCCTCATATATCCAGTTACAGGACAAGACGCCTAGCGCGAGTAAGTAGATTGACCCTGTGCAGCTTTCCGAATATCGGACGTCGTTTTTTGCCGAATACACGTCTTAATCGCAATGCAATGCGGCTAGGACACACCAGGAGACCGTGCTGATTAATATGATCTATTACACCTGTATATCTGTGTGCGAGTGATTCTGTATACGGAACAGAACAGAGCTTGTATTGAATAAAATCTGCGGCTGCTACATTGTTGCACTGTGTGCAGACTGAGACACTCAGTCGCACACAGATATACAAGTGTCATATCAAATTAATCAGTCTCCGCGTGCGTCCTAGTTGCATTGCACTGCTATTAAGACATATTTTTGGCAAAAAAAGAAAAAGACCAACGCTAAAATATTCTCACGCAACTGCCAAGAGGGGCTGTATGGTGTGACAGCAGTAAAGATGTATGTGGACACATATGTGTCGTGAGACACAAAGAATATGTGACTGGTGAGAGAAGGACCCGTCCCACCTGCATATCAGCTCTCTGCGCAGAGGACGCAGACGCACTGCTGGAGATGGCATCTCCACCTATGCAGACACCAGATCCAATAGCCCTTGAATATTCTCTGAATGAGTGAGAACACGGTGAACAGTGAAAAGGGCCATCACCTTCCCGTCATTCCAAGGGCTGACGTCAAATTACATGGGATGGTCTAAAACAGGTCCTTCTTCACAGTGAACCCCAGAAACACGTGTTGCACCCCACTACAAGGGAAACAGGCAACCTCATTGTCTATAGGCGCCATGAAGTTCACCTAAGTGCAAAGCTTAGATGACTTGTCGAATGTTTCCTGTTGGAGTAAGACGATGTGAGCTACTAGGACATGTGCAAGATGAAAGAAACCTGACCCCTTTCAGCACGAACAATCAATCGGAGGAAAAACAGTACAGTTGATTGTTGTAGCAGAATCGTCTCTAGTACTTCAGATTCTAGAAGGAACTCAATACAAAAGGTGGAAAGAATGTGTGGTCTCCAGGTCCATTGGTGTCTGTGACATGAGGAAATAAAAAGTAGAGGGGGTTCCTCAAACCCTAGGAGACACTGCCAGGAGAGGACAGCTAAGACATACAGATCTTTGCGAGGGGCTTGTGTGAAAGGGCTTTTGTACAGAGATCTAAAACATGGAATTTTTGGACTTCCATTAAATCCTGCACTTGGGAGTCCAATCGGGGATAATCAAACTTTGAGGCAGAGAGTAAGGTGACCAGAGCTCTAATGCCACCCTCTCTACACTGTTTGGAAGTTCTGCGTTTTTCTAACAAAGCCCTGAGGACAAAACCAGGAGATCCGAACAAGAGGGAGAGGAGAAAAAGGTGATTTTTGTTACTTACCGTAAAATCTCTTTCTCTGATTCCATCTGGGGGACGCTGCGCCATTACTTGTGGGTTAGAGGTGTGTGGTTGTGGAGTTTGGCACAGAACTAATAAAACCTGACTCCTCCCCCCTCTAACCCCTCCCATCTCCTTCCTGCCTAGCCAGTACCTCAGTTAACGTTTAGCCAAGCCAAAGGAGATAGTTCAAAGAAAATTAACTGGTTAAACCAGACAAACATCTGGGAGGGATCGCAGCGTCCCCCAGATGGAATCAGAGAAAGAGATTTTACGGTAAGTAACAAAAATCACCTTTTCTCTTTCATCCATCTGGGGGACGCTGCGCCATTACTTGTGGGATTTCCCAAAGCAAGCTAATAAGAGGAGGGAGACGGGGACGGCATAGCCGTCTTTAATATACGACGCCCAACAGCGGCAGTCTCCAAACCAAAAGTATGAAAACGGTGAAAGTATGTGTGAAAGTATGAACTGACGACCAGGTTGCCGCCCTGCACAGTTGCTCAACAGATGCACCACCGCGAACAGCTCCAAGAGGCTCCAACAGCTCTAGTGGAATGAGCCCTAATTGAGTCAGGAACCGAAACATTAGCAGACACGTAAGCCTGTCTTATGGCCGAAGTTATCCAATGGGCCACAGTATTTTTGGAGGCCGGCCAACCTCGTTTCGGAGCATCAATCAAAACCAGCAAGTTATCCGTACGCCGTAATGACTCGGTGCGAGACAAATAGACACGTAAAGCTCGAACCACATCCAGGAGAGCTAAATGAGAGTCCTCCCCAGGAGAAGATGTCGTAGTAAAGGCCGGAAGGACAATGTCCTGATTTAAATGGAATTTTGAAACAACCTTTGGAAGGAAAGAAGGCTTAGTCCGTAGAACCACCCGGTTCTCATGAAACACTAACAAGGGGGGTCTGCAAGAAAGAGCCGCCAACTCAGATACTCGTCTAGCTGAGGCAATAGCCAACAGAAAAAACAACTTTCTGTGTCAGATAACGGAGTTCAACCGATTCTAAAGGTTCAAATGGAGAGGTCTGAAGAGTCGTAAGGACCAAGTTTAAATCCCAGGGAGGAACCGGAGGGACAAAAGGTGGTTGAATCCGAAGTACTCCCTGCAGGAATGTTTGAACCTCTGGAATATTTTCTAGTTTCTTCTGAAAAAGAACCGATAAAGCTGAAACCTGACCTTTTAGTGAAGAAAGCTTTAGGCCCTTGTCGAGACCCTCCTGAAGGAAAGAGAGTAGGCGAGGTAGCCTAAACAAATGCGGAGTTAGTCTCCGTTTTTCGCACCATGCAATGTAAATACGCCATATCCTATGGTAAATGCCAGAGGTCACCGGTTTCCTTGCTCGAATCATCATCTGAACAACCGATCGAGAAAGACCTTTTGCCTTCAAAATCTTGGATTCAAGAGCCAAGCCGTCAAAGCCATCCGATGTAAATCTGGGTGGCGACAAGGTCCTTGAATAAGAAGATCTGGTCGCAGAGGTAGGCGAAAGGAGTCTCCGACGACCATACTGCGCAGTAGAGTGTACCACTGTCGACGCGGCCAATCTGGAGCCACTAGAATCACTGCGAGACCCTCTCGCCGAATGCGTTGAAGTAGACGCGGGATCAGTGGAATTGGCGGAAACACATATCCCAGTTGAAACTGCCATGGAGCAGTTAGAGCATCGATCAGGAATGCCTGTGGATCCTGAGTCCTTGCGCCGTAGTGAGGAAGTTCTGCGTTGAGGCGAGACGCCATCAGGTCTATGTCTGGCATTCCCCATCGGTCCACTAGAGAGAGGAACACCTCCTGATGAAGTTCCCATTCTCCCGGATGAATCGTGTGATGACTCAAAAAGTCTGCTTCCCTCCTGGAATGTGGATCGCGGAGATCACCGGAACCCAACGTTCCGCCCACGCGAGGATCTGAGCGACTTCTCTCATTGCGGACCAGCTGCGAGTTCCTCCCTGTTTGTTGATGTAAGCCACTGCAGTGGCATTGTCGGACTGCACACGAACTGGTTGACCCTGTACCATGGTTTGAATGTGAAGGAGTGCATACCGAATCGCCCTTAGTTCCAGAATGTTGATTTGCAATTTTTAACTCCTGATTGCTCCAGCGTCCCTGGAAGTGATGAGTCTGGAACACTGCCCCCCAACCACTGAGGTTTGCATCCGTGGTGACCATCATCCAAGACCAGATCGTGAAAGGTGTACCCTTTTTCAAATTCCGACTGTGAAGCCACCATTGAAGAGACTGACGAGTCTTTACCGACAAGCGGATCAACTGTAATTCGAGACGCGGTTCCGTCCGAGTCCAACAGTTGAGAATCTGAGTCTGGAGAGGTCGGGCATGAAATCTGGCATATGGAACTGCCTCGAAAGAGGATACCATCTTGCCCAACACCTGCATACATCTGAGGACCGACACTACTGGTAAGTGTAACAGGGTTCGGATTCTGGACTGTAGTCCCTGAATCTTGTCCGCCGGAAGAAACACCTTCTGGCTGTTGGTGTCGAATAGAAGTCCTAGAAAAATCATTTTCTGAGAAGGAAGTAGAGATGACTTTGGAAAGTTGATTATCCACCCGAACGACTGTAGCGTCTCCATCGTGAGATGCAGGTTCTGAGTGAGAATCTCCGCTGATGGTGCCTTGACCAACAGGTCGTCCAAATATGGAGTGATGTTGACCCCTTGACAACGGAGAACTGCGACTACATGACCTATGACCTTTGTAAAAACCCGGGGAGCCGTAGAGAGACCAAAGGGAAGAGCCTGAAACTGAAAGTGCTCCGGGCCCAATGCAAATCTCAGTAGAGATTGATGTCCTACCCAAATCGGGACATGTAAGTAAGCGTCTTTTATGTTCTTGAATTTTTGGGTTGAGGGATACGGGTTGAGAGCCTTCAGATTCAGAATGGTTTGAAACGAACCATCCGGCTTGTCTACGAGAAAAAGACCTGAGTAAAAACCCCGACCCCTCTGATGAGAGGGAACCGCAATGATTACTCCATTTTGTAAGAGGGTTGTTATTGCCTGAAGGAGAGCTTGACGTCTGAAGGGATCGTCTGGGAGAGGTGTTATAAATAGTCGGGTTGGGACTGTTTCTTCGAAATCCAACATATATCCTCTGGATATGACTCCCATTATCCACCGATCCGGTTTCGATAGGAGCCACACATCCTTGAACTGAAGTAACCGGGCCCCAACCTTCTTTGATCCCTCCAGGAGACCTGAGGCGTCATGGCTCAGGTTTGTCGGCAGGCTTACTGGCCGGCCTGCGAATAGCCTGGGATCCTCTTCCTCTGAAAGACCCCCGTCTTGGAAATCTGTAGGAAGCACGAAAGGATTGGAAACTACCTCTGCCCTGTGTACGAAAGGACCGAAACCTTGTAGGTTTTGGTTTGTGAGGTGCAGATGTAAGGAAAGGACTCTTTCCTCCAGTAGTGTCTGAAATAATCTTCTTTAACTCTGATCCAAAAAGAAACTCACCTTCAAAAGGCACTGCCGTCAAGGTTTGCTTTGAGTCAGAATCAGCATTCCAAACTCTAAGCCACAAGGAGCGTCTTGCGGATACTGTCAAGGCTGAAACCCGAGACTGTAGCGCAACCGAATCCAACCAGGCCTCACCCACATAAGTGAGGGCCTCCGAAATCTGCTCTGCTAATTGGATGGCTTCTGACGGATCGTCCGACTGCATTCCCGATACCACCTGTGCAAGCCATTCATCCACGGCCTTAAGTACCCAGGCACTCGCCAGTACTGGACGGAGGGAAACACCTGATAAAGAAAACATAGATTTTAGTAATGCTTCTATCTTCCTATCGGTAGTGTCTTTTAAGGTCACAGACTGTACCGACGGAATCACCGTAGCTTTTGCCAGATGTGAAATAGGAGCGTCTACCTTTGGGGCCGTCTCCCAAAATTTTGTATCTTCCTCCGTAAAGGGATATAGAAACTTTAACTTTTTAGGCGCCTGAAAACGAGAATCCGGCTTAAGCCAGGGTTCTTTTAAAATATCTGCAAAGTGAGAATAAGAAGGGAAGGCAGTAACCTGTCTCTTCTGTTGTTTGAAAAAAAGGGGGAAGGAGTCTCCTCCACCGCCGCGTCCTGAATATTAAGAGTCTGACGAATGGCTTCTATTAGCAATCTAACTTCCCAAGCCGAAACCTCATCCCCATTCAGGATCTACCTCCCCCTCCTCCAAAGGAGATGACAGAGTGTCCGCCTCCTTACCTGGAAACGCTATAGCTGGTAACGGCTGCGATCGCTTAGTAGCAGTCGAACTGCTGGCCGCATTTACAAACTTATTTTAAGGACTGAGTTAAATCAGTGATACTCCTGCCCATATTCTGGGCCCACAAGGGCTCCACCTGAGTCCGAGCAGATTCAGTCTCTCTAGACTGACGCAAATCTGAAATTGCACCAGAACATGCTGTACATAGGGTACCCGCGTCAGTACTACCTTTTTCTAGCTTTGAGCCACACTGAGAGCAGGAAATTTTAAACCACTGAGGCCGTTTTTCCCTTTGAAGGTTTGTCCGGTTTACTAGTCATTTTCTCTATTCTGAATGTACTAAAGAAAGTAGCATACAATTGTGACTAGTGACCTTTCAATAGGAAATTTATAGCTTGAAGAGATCTCTGGGACTGTAACCCAGTATGCTGGCTCTCTTTGCTAAGTAATAAACAGCCTTAGCCCATTAGCTTGATTGTAATCTCCCCCTATGAATAGCCCCTCTATACTTGCGGTTTTGTAAATAAAGTCTCCCCCTGAGAGGCTCTCCTGTATGCACAGCGTCCCCCTCGGAAGATGGCGTCAGGCAAAGTGACGCGCGCGCGGGCAGAGCAGGGCGGGAAGCCGTCCCTGCACTCCTGTTACTACGCGATCAACCGGAAGTTCGGGCTGCCGCGCGTTGCTAAGTATAGCGACTTACGCGGCGGCTTCTACGGGATCCCCGTCCGTCCCCACAGCCCCTCAGACACTACTGCGGGTGTAGGGATACAGGTCTCCGGCATAGCTCCCGCTGGTGGGCTTGCCGCCGGGGGAGAGGGGGTCGGGGGGGGGGGGGGGGGGGGGGAAAATATTAATAATCAATAAAATAAATCAAATAAAAAAAATATTGAATAATAATAATAATAATAATAAAAAAATAATAATAAAAGCAGTTAGGGACAGCCCAATACTGTCAGTGACAGATTGTGGCTGTCCAGTACCTTTTTGATCTGTCGCTTTAGTGAATAAAAAAGGCCCCAGTGACCAAGGTATGGTGGCCCTTTCTGACAGCATCCTTGTTCCATTTATACCTGTCACCTGTAGACAGGGACTAGGTATAGAAAAATAAGAAAGGAAAAAAAATAATAAAAAATCTAAGGAGAAAGAAAAACTGTGTCTGTACTCCACAGGCACAAAACTAAAACTGAGGTACTGGCTAGGCAGGAAGGAGATGGGAGGGGTTAGAGGGGGGAGGAGTCAGGTTTTATTAGTTCTGTGCCAAACTCCACAACCACACACCTCTAACCCACAAGTAATGGCGCAGCGTCCCCCAGATGGATGAAAGAGAAACAACATTCTACAACAAGCAATAGAGCCCCAAAAACAATAAAGATGGGTTGCTGAAAGGGAGGGTGACAGCGTCATTTGCAAAATTCTGCAAATGACGCTGTCGCATGGTTTTGTATTGAGAAGCCCACTGGAAACTTTGCGAGTCCCAGCAGGTGCGTACAAAGACGCATCGGTCACAGTCGATTATCGGGCTTTATTGTTGCTTATGGCCGCAGGAAGGGAGACATCGGAGGTACTGGTAATCCACACCCAAACGATCCCTGACTGTCCATCACTTTCAGAATTAATCCTCTCTGCGACCAGCTTCTATTAGCAGCATTGACACAAGTCCACAACTCCAGCAGGCACTCTGCGTAAACGGATGTTACTGGTAGGCTTCTGGGGTGTAGAGTGGGAGAAGGCTGAGCAATTGAAGGTAAATTTGAAAAGTGCCCAAGATCCCATCACTGTATTCTATACCCTAGTGTCCAACAATGGATTCAGTGATAAGGATTTAATGTAAGCTCCTAACACCCTATGGAGGAACTAGGAGAATTTGTACCTGCTGTTTCCTGAGATATTACCGTCGCTCACTGCGGGCCAAAAGTATATATCCCTGTAAATAGGAGGCAATGCACTCAACCACACACAGTGCCCACCACCAGGTGCCACAAAGTTGGCTGAAGCCACGGAGACTGGTTTGGATGCTTGCCTGCCTGTAAACAGCTTCTCACTCCACTGGAGAGTGGGCACTGCACGGAGCGCCAAGAGAACCCACAAACTCTCACAGAGAGAAAAGCAGGAGCACAGAGGGCAGAGCCAGACTAACATTGGGATGGAGATGACTACAGCCCCAGGCCTCCACGTGAAAATAGGCCCACCATCATGACGACGACCAGCGGCCCTGCTGGCCACACAGTCAGCCATAAATCATAAGTAATATAATTGAATTTATAGTTTTAGGGTTAATAAAAATAATTAGAAAGTTGTACCAACAAACAGTACCTGGATATCTGGCTGTTCCGGTCCCAAAGAGTGGTTGTAGCTTAGTCAAGAGGTCTTTGTCCACAAGATGGGAATGAAGGAACCGCTGAACTCGGCTGGACAGTTCGGTACTTGTAAGACCCATACCTGTAAGGTAAACACCTACCTCATTAATCAGATCTTGATGATGTACAAGAGAAATCAAATATAATTACATTTGCCATTCTGACCTATCTGAATATAACGCACAATCGTGATGTAACTTGCTTCTACTACAGTGCCATCATGTGGTCGCTAAACAATACTACAGGCTTAGGGATTTTAGGACTAGGAAACAAAGCTGAATCTGTTTTGTATGGATTATACACTATGTTGGTTGGTGTGTGTTACTATTTTATTGTGTATCCTATTTTGTTATTTCATTGTACAGAAAGACATAGGAGCATTTTCTTTCATAGGCAGATAAGGGGATAACAAGGATACATTTTACTCAAATTCTGTTAGAAATTAAATGTTGGAACTGGTTGGAATGGGCACAAAATGGTCACTGGGCACAAGTCACAAAGGCACTGTATCCACGCAAATGGCCATTAATGCAACCAGACAAGTAAATGACCACGTAAGAGTACGTTACGGATGAGTTCACATTAAAATCTACTGACTTGGTGCTACGCATATTATAATTAATCCAGACATTTTGTCAAGAAATATTTAGATTGATTTCAGTTTTCATGTCTCTCCCTCCCTCTATTTCTATGAAAGATGGCGGCTGCTGTTGGATAAAGGAAGGAAAGGTTCATTCCGGCTTTTAAAACAAGACGACATGAATATTTTCTTTTTATCCAGGCACGAATATGGGTTTTACATGCTCAGTGGTGGATCGTGTGGACTCAATCAATTCCACATCTGCATTCTTCTTTTACGGACTGAGAACGATATTACATATCGTTATCGGGACCCGCATACACCCGACATGACATTCCAAAAACATAACAATGACACATACAGTAATAGAATAAATTACTACCTTGAGGTCTGTTTATAGCTGACCCGACAGATTGTACTGGATCGGGCATCAGCCCCTTCATATTACTCTGGGAGCCTGGCAACAGTCGTGGTTGGTTTGTAGTCACTGCTGATAACATTGAAAGATAAAATTATACACATGACTGTACATCTGATCTGTGCAAAAGGCCTTTAGGCACATGGAGGAGAGCTACAGAAGTTTTGGCTCATCTGAAGGACTATAACTACATGGGCAGTAATAACTGAACATGGGCCCTCATTCAGAGTTGTTCGCTCGCAAGCTGCTTTTAGCAGCATTGCACACACTAAGCCGCCGCCTACTGGGAGTGAATCTTAGCATAGTAAAATTGCGAATGAAAGATTAGCACAATTGCGAATAGACACGTCTTAGCAGTTTCTGAGTAGCTCCAGACTTACTCTGCCACTGCGATCAGTTCAGTCAGTTTCGTTCCTGGTTTGACGTCACAAACACTCCCAGCGTTCGCCCAGACACTCCCCCGTTTCTTCAGACACTCCCACGTTTTTCCCAGAAACGGCAGCGTTTTTTCACACCCACCCATAAAACGGCCTGTTTCCGCCCAGAAACACCCACTTCCTGTCAATCACATTACGATCACCAGAACGAAGAAAAAACCTCGTAATGCCGTGAGTAAAATACCTAACTTAATAGCAAATTTACTTGGCGCAGTCGCACTGCGGACATTGCGCATGCGCATTAGCGACTAATCGCTCCGTTGCGAAAAAAAAATAACGAGCGATCAACTCGGAATGACCACCATAGTTTCCACACATCCTCATTAGGTGCTGAGGTTAATGCTGAACGGAAGTTTATTTTTTGCAGAAAACACATTTTTGTACTGCAAGTGGGCAAAACAAAATCCATGCATCGATTTGGTCGCACGCTGCTCCTAAGGATCTTTACGCTTAGTGAAGCCGCGCAGGAGGAGGAGGGGGTGCGCACGTGGCAGCCAATTACAGCTAGGGCGTGTTAGCGCAAATGATCCTCACCCAGATGCCTATGAGGATTTTAGAAGACGTATACTGTGCAGGGATGCAACCCCTGGTGCACAATACTTATGACAATGTTCCGCAGCTACTGCTGATTGGCTTTTTCTTGATCCTTCCCGATTGCTATTATAAGTGTGGCTGCGGCGGTCTATTCCGAATATTTAACCGAAGCAAATCTTAAACGCCCATAAGTGCGCTGGAGCTATAGATACAATTAAATGCCACTTTACGCTACTTAAAAATGTGAAATATTCTCCTTTAAACCAGGATTGATTTTTTTCAAATCTTCCTCCACAAACAAAAGTTTAGTGCAAACTCCACGCCTACCACGATAACTCAAATGGAAACAGAACGAAACAACAACGTGTGAGCCTTATATCTCACATGTACTGCAAACTGGCGAAGGTATATATTAAGACTCCTACACAATGAGGAATGTCTACACATACAACGACAGCAAACGTCTATTTTCCTGATCACTTTCCATTCACCAGATGACTGTGATGAAGGACGCGACCCAGATTTTAAGTCTACACAAACAGGTAGACATAAAGGCAATATGCTTAACAAGAACCAGGCGCCCTCAGAAGCAGATGAGCAAAAGCCAGACTGGGTCCAATAATTGTCCTTCTGCCCATCGTACCCAGAAGGCACCGCTGGATCCGCCACATCAGATAAGTCGCCACTGAACCACCCGTATTGTGTAATTGAATCCGTGTCGACATTATGAAAGTCAATAAAATATACTGAACCACAGTGTTCATGAAGTTCCATCTAAATAAGTTTGGAAAAACACTTTCTTGTTAATGAGCAGCAGACAACATGGCCGCCTTATTTCAGAAACCGAGAAAGGATATAAGATTGGGACACACCATTCAGAAACACGTGTAAGGGGCAGGGGCTGAGTTTACCACCACACGTAAAAACCGATTCACAAATGTCATAACTGCGGACATACCTTGAGGCCAATTCCACGCTTTTCCCGCCGCTGGCTGTGCATCAGGCGCTTTCCGAGTGGCTGCGGAGTCGGGAAGGCTTTGAGGCAGGTTTGTATTTGCTGCAGCTGCTGATATGTAAACACATTTACAGTATATGAATAAAAGGGACTGCCCTAGAGCGGATATGCCCAAATAACAACCAGCATTACTTAGAATAGAGAGAGGACTATATAAATAGGAGCTGGGACAAGAATATGGACTTACAGTAACTGAACAAATATGACCTACAGATATGTAAAGGCTCAGTGGGAGATGTATCAAATCTTGGAGAGATAAAGTAGAGAGAGAGATAAAAAATTCCTGTCAAGAGGCTGTGCTTGAAAATGGTTAAGCTTAATGACTGGTACATTACGAGTACTGCAACCGAAAGATTCAGTAATAAGGAAACAACAGTTACCTGTAGAACCTTTGGAGTCAAACACAATGGACATTAAAGGTTTCGGTGGACCAGAGGGTGCAGCGTTTTTGGCAGAAGCATGTGACGGAGGATTGGAGTGGGATCTGGAACCGGGAGCTGGAACGGAGAGCAGGTGACACAGTGAGAGGTGAAACGCTGCAAGAAAGCAAGCAACTACTACTTCTCTTCATCTAGGCTTCAAACAAGGGAGGAAGATGAGGAGAAGCATGGACAATGGGGGACTGCTAGGGGCTCACTGACCCACTGTACCTCATGTACTATTCCCACAATGCCTCACACCTCAATAGTTATTTTAAGTTACCCCAACCCGTCCATTGTGCATTACAAACCCATAAATATTAATAATTCTGGATTGCGATGATTGCCATGACCCAGGCTATTTCAAGCGGGATTAGGCCTGTTAATAAGTAGTGTGATATAAATTTATGTGATATTAAGATATCTGAGTGATTTATCAATGTATGATACCAGTTAACTGTCTTTGCTTGTCAAATGGTAGAAAGTTAATTGACATGCTGGTATTTCATTATAGCCACAGAGCGTCAGAGACAAGATGCTAATCCGCCCTAACATCCTGTGTGTACAGGAATGTGTGAATACGCACTGCAGGGGTCACACCTGCAATTTAATGGAGGTACCCTGTCCACTCAGGTGTAAAGCCCCTCCTTACTAAGGAGGACATTTACTAAGCAGCGATAAGAGCAGAGAAGTGAGCCAGTGAAGAATCTGCCAAATCAACAGCTCTGTATAATTTTATAGTATGCAAATTATAGATGTTACTTCAGTGCTTATTGGTTACCATGGGCATCTTCTCCACTGGCTCACTTCTCCGCTCTTATGACTGCTTTGTAAATGTCCCCCTAAGCTGTAAAGAATATTTTTTACAGGCCTACTCCTACAGTTGTAAACCCTCACCCAGAGCTTCAGACAATTGACAGATAAGACCGTCCAGCCTGCTCGTATTTCTTATACCCCTTTTCCACTAGCTTTAAAAACACGGGTAAATGCGCGGGGGCGCACATTAACCAGTGTCTTTTCCTAGTAGAAACGGGCTCCCCTGCAAATTCCCGGATCAAGTGATTCGGAAATCCTACCCAGGTAAATTGCCGGGTTGAACACGTGTTTAACCCAGCAATCTGTGCAGTGTGAACGGAAGCCGCGTCGATGCGACACGGCTCCCGTTCACTGTGTACGGAAGGGCGGCGCTGGGAGAACATGTGATCTCCCAGCACCGCCCCTGCCGCGTCACTAGCAGCGTCACCAACCTGGCAATATGCCGGGTTGGCCAGCGCTGTGGGAAAGGGGGCTGTAGCACGGCTCGCAGCCGTGTCAGGCTCCCGGCTGCGACCCGTGCTACAGATGAAAAAGGGGTATAAGAGACCCCACACTATAAGCTGAGACTCAATTCACTCTGGCTTGGGAAGGGTTAAAAAACTTCCCAGAAGGAGGGGGGCCTGTTGGTGAACAGCAGCATGTAGTTAAATATGAGGAACGCTTGCTGTCATTATCTTGAGGTGGCATCCAGGGAGAGATTGGATCCTATAATATCCAAATTATCCAGAGAGATCTCACTCAAACCAGCGTTAAGACTCTTCAGGTGATCTGGGTGTTGGCTCATTATCCCTATTTTAATTTCTCGAGATTATAATTTATATCCTTGTAACTCTCTTTCTGTAACAATAAACTCTGAAGTTTTGACTTGGATTAAAAATCTAATCTTCGTTCTGGTTGTCTGTGCTTTTACACCCAAACCTTGAGAGGTACATGTTACCCAATTTTTTTATGTCATAATAATTGCGTGTGCGGTTGAGAGCAGAAGCTCGTCCTGGGCATGGTCTCTCAATCGCTTGGCCTGGCCGGTACAGCGACTGGTACTTCTGCTGGTGGCAGTTACCGCATGGATTTACCACACACGCTAAGGTAATCAGTAAGGTGTCACGGGCAGCATTCTCAGAATGGCGTGTCTGGAGTATCGCCGCACCAGAATTGTGACAATGATGACAATCAGCGTCGTGTGTCACCGTAATTACTATCATTTGCTCTTCTATGTTGTGGAGGTCTCATGCACAATTCCCCAATCATACACACAACGACATGGACAGGAACGTAGATGTACCATTGGTTTGGGAATGTCTCAGCCCACTCTCTGCTCTGGTGGTCTTGGGAGGACTTCGTAACGAAGGTCTGGAACGTGAACTAGGGGCTGAAAGTAAAAGTAACACACACATAATGAGTATGGGGGAGGTAACACATGCTGAGCTATAAGAAAGGAGGGATCACACACACAGTGGGCAGCGTCTCATGCACAATTCCCCAATCATACACACTACATGGACAGAAACGTAGATGTACCATTGGTTTGGGAAGGTTTACCTCCACTCTGGCCTCTGGTGGTTCTGGGAGGACTTGGGGACGAATGTCTAGAACGTGAACTAGAGTCTGAAAGTGAAAGTAACACACATAATGAGCAAGAGGGGGGTAATAAACATACGTTGAGTTATATGCAGAGTTATATGAAAAGAGGAATCATACACAAAGTGTGCAGTGAGTGGAAGTAACACACACTGTGAGCAGTGTCTCATGCACAATTCCCCAATCATACACACTACATGGACAGGAACGTAGATGTACCATTGGTTTGGGAAGGTTTCAGTCCACTGTGGCTTCTGGTGGTTCTGGGAGGACTTCGTAACGAATGTCTAGAACGTGAACTAGTGTCTGAAAGTGAACGTAACACACACACAATGAGTAAGAGGGAGGTAATAAACATACGTTGAGTTATATGCAGTTATATGAAAGGAGGAATCATACACACAGTGAGAAGTGAGTGGAAGTAACACACACAGTGGGCAGCGTCTCATGCACAATTCCCCAATCATACACACTACATGGACAGAAACGTAGATGTACCATTGGTTTGGGAAGGTTTACCTCCACTGTGGCCTCTGGTGGTTCTGGGAGGACTTGGGGACGAATGTCTAGAACGTGAACTAGAGTCTGAAAGTGAACGTAACATACATAATGCGTTATATGCAGAGTTATATGAAAGGAGGAATCATACACACAGTAGGCAGTGAGTGGAAGTAACACACTGTGGGCGGTGTCCACGCACAATTCCCCAATCATACACACAACTACATGGACAGGAACGTAGATGTACCATTGGTTCTGGAAGATTTAATTCCACTCGTGGCTCTGTAGGTACTGGGAGGACTTGGACAGAAATGTCTGGTACGCGATCTTATGGCTGAAAATTAAAGTAACACACACATAATGAGTAGTGGGAGATAAAACACATACAGTGAGAGGTGGTATCAGGAACAAGTGGGCAGTGAGAGAAGATAACCCCCATATACATAGTGGGCAGTGAGAGGGAGTAACACACAACAGGGCAGGGTCTCATGCACAATTACTAATCATACACAGAACCAAAAACAGGAACGTATATGTACCATTGCTTTTGGAAGGCTTCCTTACACTCTTGGCTTCGGTGGTTTTGGGAGGACTGGAAGGTGAATTAGGGTCTGAAAACGAGAGAACGTAAGACACACACAATGAGTAAGGGAGAGCAAACATCACTCACGAGCTGCAGCAGAGATATACGAAAATATAGGATTTTAATTGCCTACCGGTAAGTCCTTTTCTCGTAGTCCATAAGGGATACTGGGGTCTTAGTACGATGGGTATAGATGGGGTCCAAAGAAGCCGGTGCACTTTAAATTTCTTTAACTGGGTGTGCAGGCTCCTCCCCTCTATGACCCCTCCCACAGCCAGTCTAGGTAAAACTATGGACATACTTGAGAGAAGGAACATAAAAATAACGAGTGGTGAGATTTACACCAGCACACCACAACATAACTGACCAGCAACAGCTGACAACAACAACAACAACAACAACAACAACAACAACAACAACAACAACTGAACATGTAAACTTTTACTTAAGAAAAACCTGCAGAAAAGTCAACGCACTGAGGCGGGTGCCCAGTATCCCTTATGGACTACGAGAAATTGATTTACCAGTAGGTAATTAAAATCCCATTTTCTCTAGCTTCCATAAGGGATATTGGGGTCTTATTACGATGGGGATGTCCCAAAGCTTCCAGAACGGGCAGGAATGAGCAGAGACATCTGCAGCACCGCCTACACAAACTGGGTATCTTCCTTGGCCCGGGTATCAAACTTGTAGAACTTCACAAAGGTGTTCTTCCACGACCAGGTAGCAGCTCGGCATAGTTGCAAGGCAGAGACTCCACGGGCAGCCGCCCAGGATGACCCCACCGATCTTGTAGAGTGGGCCTTCACAGACTGTGGAATAGGTAAGGCTGCCGACACATAGGCCTGTTGGATAGTCAGCCTAATCCAACAAGCAATGTGGACTGCTTAGAAGCAGGGTAACCCTTTTTCTGCACATCATAAAGCACAAACAGGGAATCCATCTTTCTGATCCGAGCTGTCCTCTTGGCGAAGATCTTCAAGGCTCGCACAGCATCCAACGCCTCCGGAGGAGCAGAAGTGCCAGAACCACAATAGGTTGGTTCAAGTGAAACGCAGAGACAACCTTCGGCAAGAACTGCTGCCTAGTCCTGAGCTCTGCTTTGCCTTCGTAAAAGATCAAGTATGGATTTTTACACGATAAGGCCCCCAGTTCTGAGACATGCCTAGCAGAAGCCATGGCCAGTAACATCACCGTCTTCCACGTGAGGTACTTGTCTTCTACCATCCTTAACGGTTCAAACCAAGAGGACTGTAGAAATTCCAATACCACATTCAGATCCCAGGGTGCCGTTGGTGGCACAAAGGGAGGATGTATGTGAAGAATCCCTTGCAAGAAGATCTGAACTTCTGGCAACGCTGCAAACTTCTTCTGGAAGAAGATAGAGAGGGCTGAAATCTGGACCTTAAGAGAGCCCAGAAGTAAGCCCATATCCGCTCCAGCCTGCAGGAAACGTAAGAAACGTCCCAAGTGAAAATCCGCCGGAGGATACTTGCACTCCTCACACCAAGAGACATATCACCTCCAGATATGATAGTGCTTTGACATCACAGGTTTTCTGGGCTGAACCATGGTTGCAATAACCTTTTTGGAAAGGCCTTTGTGAGCTAGGATGTTCCGCTCGACCGCCATGCCGTCAAACGAAGCCGCCGTAAGTCCGGGTAGACGAACGGTCCTTGTTGCAGACGATCTCTTCTCATTGGCAGAGGCCAATGGTCTTCAATAGACATGTCCAGAAGATCCGCGTACCATGCCCTTCGAGGCCAGTCTGGGGCAATCAGAATTGCCTGGACTCTTTGATGCCTGATTCTATTTTGCACCCTCGGGAGCAACAGCATCGGTGGAAACAGGTAGACCAACCTGTAAGGCCACAGTGTCGTCAGTGCATCCACTGCTACCGCCTGCGGGTCCCTGGTCCTCGAACAATACCAGCAAAGTTTGTTGTTGAGCCGCGATGCCATCAAGTCGATCTGCGGCAGCCCCACAGATCAGTGATCTTCCGAAATACCTGTGGGAGGAGGCTCCACTCCCCTAGGTGTAGGTCGTGACGACTTAGGAAGTCCGCTTACCAGTTGTCCACCCCCGGAATAAAGAGGGCCGACATCGCTCTTGCATTTCTTTCTGCCCAGAGGAGCATCCTGGACACCTCTCGCATGAAGGCTCTGGTCTTTGTTCCTCCTTGTTGATTAATGTATGCCACCGCCGTGGCGTTGTCCAACTGAACTTGAATGGCCTGATCCCGCAGCAGAGGAAAGGCCTAAAGCAGAGCTTTGTATATTGCCTGTAGTTACAGAATGTTGATTGGAAGTAGTGCTTCGTGGAATGACAGCTCCCCATCCCCTCAGACTCGCGTCCATTGTGAGGAGAATCCAATCCTGAATCTCAAAACTTCGACCTTTCAGCAGGTTTGAGGACTTCAGCCACCACAGGAGGGAAATCCTGGCCTGAGGTGATAGACGTATGATCCAGTGCATCTGAAGACGTGATCTGGACCACTTGCTCAGGAGATCCAATTGAAAAGTTCTGGCATGAAACCTTCCGTACTGGATCACCTCGTATGAGGCTACCATCTTTCTCAACAATCTTATGCAAAGATGAATGGAGATCCGATTCGTCCGTAAAACCGCTTGGACCATCTCCTGGAGCGTCCTTGCCTTGTCCTCTGGGAGAAATACTTTGAGCCACTGTATCCAGAAACATTCCCAGTAACAGGAGCAGCTGAGTAGGCTCCAGGTAAGACTTCTGCAAATTGAGGAACCACCCATGATGTGACAGAAACTGAATAGCGCGGTCTATATTGAGCAATAGAAGCTCCTTGGATTTCACCTTTATCGAGATCGTCTAGGTAACGGACAATATCGATCCCTTGGACTCGGAGCTGGAACATCATCTCCGCCATCACCTTCGTGAAGACCCTCAGAGCTGTGGACAGGCCGAAGAACAGTGCCTGCAACTGGTAGTGATCACTCAACAGGGCAAACCGCAGGTAAGCCTGGTGAGGCGGCCAAACGGGATATGGAGATAAGCGTCCTTTATATCCATGATACCATGAACTCCTGTTCTTCCAGACCCACAATCACTGCTCGCAAGGATTCCATCTTGAACTTGAAGACCTTTAGGTAAGGGTTCAAGGATTTTAGATTCAAAATGCGCCTTACCGAACCGTCCGGTTTTGGTACCACAGACAGGTTGGAGAAGTAACCTTTTCCCTGTTTTTGCAGTGGCACTGGAACAATGACTTGGGACTGGACCAGTTTCAGGATGGCCTGTTGCAGTGTAACTCGTGTATCCTCCAAAACTGGTAAGCTTGATTTGAAAAATCGGTGGGGAGGAGCACTGCTGAACTCCAACTTGTAGCCCTGAGAAATTACCTCCTTTACCCAGGCATCCTGGCAGGAGCTTCCCAGATGCGGCTGAAGTGACGCAACCGAGCTCCCACCTTGAGATTCACTCGGGGTGGGGGAACACAGTCATGCTGAGGCCTTGGTGGAAGCAGAGCTGGTGCTTTGTTCCCGTTTCTTGTCTTGCCCCTGGTGCCTCTTGCAGCGTTTGAGGCGCCTCTGTTGCTCCTAAATCTTGTGGTCCGAAAGGACAGTGTAGATGGCCCCAGGTAGGAGGGTCTGGCAGGTGGGGCCCCAGAGGGGAGAAATGTGGATTTCCCTGCAGTAGCTTTCGAAATTCACGTATCCAACTCAATCTTGAATAGCCACTCTCCTGAGAAATGAAGAGACTCTACACTGCGCTTGGAATCTGCATCTGCTATCCACTGACGCAGCCATAAAGCTCTGCACGCGGACAATGCCATGGCAGTAGTCCTAGCATTAATAGTGCATATCTCCTTGATAGAATCACACAGGACACGTGCAGTATCCTGAATGTGTTTTATCAGTGTAACCATATTGAGAGACATATCCCCCGCAAGGCTCTCTTGATCTGCCTCCCCATATGAGAATGGCATGGGTCATCCAGCAACCTGCTATCACAGGCCTTTGTGAAACACCAGCTGCTGTGTAAATAGACTTTAATGTATTCTATATTTTCCTATCCCCAGGGTCCTTTAAGGCAGTGGCGCCCGGGACTAGCAATACCACCTTTTTAGATAGGCACGAGACTGACACGTCCACAGCCGGGGGATCTTCCCAATTTTTACTACCATCCGGAGTAAATGGGAAAATAGGATTTTTTAGTACTTACCAGATAAATCCTTTTCTTTGAATCCACAGGGGGCACTGGAGTACTCTTGGGATATGGACGGGGCGTAGCTGGGATAGGCACATTTAAATATTTAAATTCGTAACTGTCCACCCCCTCCATACTCCTAAAGTACCTGTTTTTTACGGAGCCGAACAGGAGCGATAGAGGGGATGAACGATCGAGAATTAGATATAACATTATAACGTAACGGACAACAATGAAGTTGACACTTAACGTAACGGACAACTAAACAGTTGGCACAATAATAGATATCACCTGAACATTTGAACAAGTCGGTGAGAATGTGTTACCATAAGATCCACTGAACTTACCACAAGACAGATAAAAACTGCTCTGGGTGGGCTTCCAGTGCCCCTTGTGGATTCATAGAAAAGGATTTATCTGGCAAGTACCAAAATACTAATTTTCTTTTTCATCCACTAGGGGTCACTAGAGTACTCTTGGGACAAAGCCCCCAATTATGACACACGCCTAGCAGATGCCAATGCCTTCCAAGTTAGAAACTTGACTTCTACCTCCTGTAAACCCTCAAACCAATCTGATTGCAGGAACTGCAGCACCACATTAAGATCCCACGGTGCCGTAGGCGGCACAAATGGTAGTTGGATGTGCAGAACCCCTTTCAAGAAAGTATGAACCTCAGGGAAAGCAGCCAATTGTTTCTGGAAGAAAATGGACAAAGCCGAAATCTGGACCTTTATGGAGCCCAAGCGCACACCCACATCTGCTTTCAGAAAGAGGAGAAACCGTCCTAGTTGAAACTCCACCGTAGGAAACTTCTTAGATTCACACATACTTTTTCCAAATCCGATGGTAATGTTTAGACGTTACTCCCTTCCTAGCCTGCATCAGGCTGGTTATGCTTAGGAGGGGGGACCCCACGCAAAAAAATTTCGGGGTTTTTTCACGTTTTTTTTTTAAATTTTTACAAATCTAAACAAAATCCGTCAAATCGGCAGTTTTTCGACAGCGGGACTGTCAAATCCGTTTTTTATTGAATATGTTGAATTCCAGCACCCACGTGCCGGTATTCGACGGTCGAATTGTGTCGAATTAAAAAACGGACGAAAAATTGCCGCGATTCGCTGGCAATTGCATATACCCGTGTGTACACGGGATCCGGTCTGAAGATCGACAGTATCTAGGTCGACAATGTTTAGGTCGACCACTATAGGTCGACAGTCACTAGGTTGACATGGATGGAAGGTCGACAGAGTTTCTAGGTCGACATGTGCTAGATCGACAGGTCTAAAGGTCGAGATGAGTTTTTCACATTTTTTTCTTATTTTGAATTTTTTCATACTTAACGATCCACGTGGACTACAACTGTAACGGTAAAGTGTGCCGAGCGAAGCGCTCGCCATGCGAGGGGACGCGGTGCACTAATTTGGGATCCCGGTCACTCTACGAAGAAAACGACACCAAAAAAAATAAAAATCCTCATGTCGACCTTTAGACCTGTCGACCTAGCACATGTCGACCTAGAAACCCCGTCGACCTTCCATCCATGTCGACCTAGTGACTGTCGACCTATAGTGGTCGACCTAAACATTGTCGACCTAGATACTGTCGATTTGATGAACCACACCCGTGTACACAGCCAGCGACAGCGATGTGCGTCCCCGCCAGGTCGCTATCGCTGCTAAAAATAGACTGTGCAGGCAAGTTAATTTTGGCTAGGTCGCTGGGAAAGAAAAAGCATCCCCTTGCTTAAATGAGTTAGCCAAAATCGCCCATAGCCAAAATCGTTGGTAAAGTTAGTCAAAATCTCCTACTGCCAGTTCAAGGGAAAACGCTCAGTCAAAATCTCTCCATCTGTATGCACCTTTAGACATGATAAATAATCAGACACTTGCACAGTGTACTACACAATTGGTGACTGTAATCACTAAGTTTTGTTAAAGTGACATACAATCCGACCTTCCCTGCTTTGCACCAGCATTGAGGATCGGAATAGAAAAAACTGACAGAATATATAGTAAAGTCAGCAATCACACCAGCAATCAGTCACAGGTTATACATTAGTATAATAAGCAATATGAGCACATAATCAACTACAAATAAATGAAGTATGTAGGAGAAACATATTACTGCATTACCTCATATAAAATTTTAACCGTATTCAGACGCATAGCGATAGAAAACAACAGTAATAATGATCAAACTCATATGTATTAGGCACTTATCCAACCATTCGTACTCAAAGGTAGATAAAGACTTAGTGCTGTATTACCCATGCTCAGTAGAGTGGGATACAGGGAGACGCACCCCGCTTCAAAGACCGATCAATACGTTTGCAAAAGCTGAGTGAATCCAGACGCTAATAGTGTACACAATCGCTCTGTAAACCTGTAGTCAACACAGACGCCCAAGTGAACACTGATGCACCAGTTACACAGCCACCTGTGCTGCTACTGGGTCCCCTCAGTACACAGCGTCTCAGATGAACCGGGGGAGGGGCGACCAATGCTGACATCAACCCTAGGGATATCGGCCTCATACTACCCCCCCCTAAGGTCTAGCGCTGGTGCACCCTAGGTGGCAGCAGCGACTGTTTCGTAGTCTCCTCCAAAAACAGTGCGGCTGTGTCAGTGTTCCCCCTCTAAGTGGAACCGATGCCTTGCCTTCTCCCCGTACTCCGGACACAGCCTGATAACGTCTGCTGGACCTGCTAGTATAGCCGACACAGACGCCCACCGAAACAGCACTGTACTCGTGGGTAAGCGTTCTCGTGACCCGGCGGGAAGTTGTTGGAGCGACTCTTTCTAAGGTATATAGAGACGCTTTTTAGAAAGATCACTCAAGAAAAATAGTAAGACTATAAAAATAAAATAAGAAAGCTTATGGCTGCTAAAAAAAAAACCTGCAGCCCTCTGACCATGGTCCAGCTCCTGCCGCACCAAACAAAAAACTGATTTGCTTGAGCCAGGAAGTGGGGATATATGGACGGCCCGTTGCATGCTGGGAGGCCGAAAAACTTTGACCGGTTGGTGCAAATCCACTGTTGCATCATCATATCCCATTGTTATCCTGTGGATAACCTGTGGACCCTGCAGGAGAAATGGGTGTAACCCGAACAAGGGGCAGTGAGAGGAAGCTACAAACACAGTGGGCAGTGAGAGGAAGCTACACAAATACAGACACGCAGTGGGCAGTGAGAGATGGTAACGCACACGCAGTGAGAGATGGTAACGCACACGCAGTGGGCAGTGAGAGATGGTAACGCACACGCAGTGGGCAGTGAGAGATGGTAACGCACACGCAGTGGGCAGTGAGAGATGGTAACGCACACGCAGTGGGCAGTGAGAGATGGTAACGCACACGCAGTGGGCAGTGAGAGATGGTAACGCACACGCAGTGGGCAGTGAGAGATGGTAACGCACACGCAGTGGGCAGTGAGAGATGGTAACGCACACGCAGTGGGCAGTGAGAGATGGTAACACACACAGTGGGCAGGGAGAGATGCTAACACACACAGTGGGCAGTGAGAGTAGGTAACACACACAGTGGGCAGTGAGAGATGGTAACACACACACAGTGGGCAGGGAGAGATGGTAACACACACACAGTGGGCAGGGAGAGATGGTAACACACACAGTGGGCAGGGAGAGATGGTAACACACACAGTGGGCAGGGAGAGTAGGTAACACACACAGTGGGCAGTGAGAGTAGGTAACACACACACAGTGGGCAGTGACACGAGGTAACACACACACAGTGGGCAGTGACAGGAGGTACCGCACACACAGTGGGTAGTGAGAGATGGTAACACACATAGTGGGCAGTGAGAGGAGGTAACACACACAGTGGGTAGTGAGATGGTAACACACACACAGTGGGCAGTGAGAGGAGGTAACGCACACGCAGTGGGCAGTGAGCGGAGGTAACGCACACGCAGTGGGCAGTGAGCGGAGGTAACGCACACGCAGTGGGCAGTGAGCGGAGGTAACGCACACGCAGTGGGCAGTGAGCGGAGGTAACGCACACGCAGTGGGCAGTGAGAGGAGGTAACGCACACGCAGTGGGCAGTGAGAGATGGTAACGCACACGCAGTGGGCAGTGAGAGATGGTAACGCACACGCAGTGGGCAGTGAGAGATGGGAACGCACACGCAGTGGGCAGTGAGAGATGGTAACGCACACGCAGTGGGCAGTGAGAGATGGTAACGCACACGCAGTGAGAGATGGTAACGCACACGCAGTGGGCAGTGAGAGATGGTAACGCACACGCAGTGGGCAGTGAGAGGAGGTAACGCACACGCAGTGGGGAGTGAGAGGAGGTAACGCACACGCAGTGGGGAGTGAGAGGAGGTAACGCACACGCAGTGGGCAGTGAGATGGTAACGCACACGCAGTTGGCAGTGAGAGGAGGTAACGCACACGCAGTGGGTAGTGAGAGATGGTAACGCACACGCAGTGGGCAGTGAGAGGAGGTAACGCACACGCAGTGAGAGATGGTAACGCACACGCAGTGGGCAGGGAGAGATGGTAACACACACACAGTGGGCAGGGAGAGATGGTAACACAGTGGGCAGGGAGAGATGGTAACACAATGGGCAGGGAGAGATGGTAACACACACACAGTGGGCAGTGAGAGGAGGTAACACACAGTGGGCAGGGAGAGATGGTAACACACACAGTGGACAGTGAGAGGAGGTAACACTGGGCAGGGAGAGATGGTAACACACACACAGTGGGCAGGGAGAGATGGTAACACACACACAGTGGGCAGGGAGAGATGGTAACACACACAGTGGGCAGTGAGAGTAGGTAACACACACACACAGTGGGCAGTGAGAGTAGGTAACACACACACACAGTGGGCAGTGAGAGTAGGTAACACACACACACAGTGGGCAGTGACAGGAGGTAACACACACACAGTGGGCAGTGACAGGAGGTACCGCACACAGTGGGTAGTGAGAGATGGTAACACACACAGTGGGCAGGGAGAGATGGTAACACACACAGTGGGCAGGGAGAGATGGTAACACACACAGTGGGCAGGGAGAGATGGTAACACACACAGTGGGCAGGGAGAGACGGTAACACACAGTGGGCAGTGAGAGTAGGTAACACACACACAGTGGGCAGGGAGAGATGGTAACACACAGTGGGCAGTGAGAGGAGGTAACACACACAGTGGGCAGGGAGAGATGGTAACACACACAGTGGGCAGGGAGAGATGGTAACACACACACAGTGGGCAGTGAGAGATGGTAACACACACAGTGGGCAGTGAGAGATGGTAACACAGTGGGCAGGGAGAGATGGTAACACACACACAGTGGGCAGGGAGAGATGGTAACACACACACAGTGGGCAGGGAGAGATGGTAACACACACACAGTGGGCAGGGAGAGATGGTAACACACACACAGTGGGCAGGGAGAGATGGTAACACCGCTCCCTGACGACGGATGGAGTAATGGTTAGCATTACTGCCTCACAGCACTGAGGTCATGGGTTCGATTCCCACCATGGCCCTAACTGTGTGGAGTTTGTATATTCTCCCTGTGCTTGTGTGGGTTTCCTCCGGGTATTCCGGTTAACGCCCACAATCCAAAAATATACTGGTAGGTTAATTGGCTCCGAACAAAATAAACCCTAGCGTGAATGTGTCTGTGGGTACATGTGATAAAGAATAGAGGGGCAGATGTATTAACCTGGAGAAGGCATAAGGAAGTGATAAACCAGTGATAAGTGCAAGGTGATAAAGGCACCAGCCAATCAGTTCCAATATGTAAATTAACAGTTAGGATCTGATTGGCTGGTGCCTTTAGCACCTTGCACATATCACTGGTTTATCACTTCCTTATGCCTCCTCCAGGTTAATACATCCCATAGAGTGTAAGCTCCACTGGGGCAGGGACTGATGTGAATGGCCAAATACACTCTGTAAAGCGCTGCGGAATATGTGTGCGCTATATAACACACGGGGTCAGTGAGAGGAGGCAACAAGCACACAGAGTGCAGGAAGAGGAAGTATATCACACACAGTTGACATGGAGAGGGGGTATCATACACACACAGTTTGCACTGAGGTAACACACAGGACACTTTAGAGGGTTACACAAACACACTGATCATTAGTGGAGCAATACAGAACAAACCATACTGATGTGAAAATAGGAAACATACTGATAGAGAGGTGGTAACACACACACACAGCTAATGAAAGGATGCGCGCACACACACTGATAGTGGAATGAAGTAGCACACACACACTGATAGTGGAATGAAGTAGCACACACACACTGATAGTGGAATGAAGTAGCACACACACACTGATAGTGGAATGAAGTAGCACACACACACTGATAGTGGAATGAAGTAGCACACACACACTGATAGTGAGAATGTAGCACACACACTGAGAAGAGTATGTAGCGTACACACAGAGGAAGTAGCACACACATTGATGGTGAGAGGAAGAAGAACATACACACTGATGGTGAAAGGACATAGAACATACACACACTGACGGTGAGAGGAATTAACACACATACACATTGATAGTGAGAGGAAGACACACTGATGGTGAGAGGAACTAGGACAGTCACACTAATGGTGGGAAGAAGTAGAATACACACACACCGAGGGTGAGAGGAAATAGCACACACACTAATGGCGAGAAGTAGCACACACACAGTAAGGGTGAGAGGAAGTAGCACACATACACAATGAGGGTGAGAGGAAGCAGCACACATACACAATGAGGGTGAGAGGAAGCAGCACACACATACACTGATGGCAAGAGAAAGAATAACACACATACACTGATGAAGAGGAAGTATAACACAAACACACTGAGGGAGAGAAAGCAACACATATACAACCTGATGAGAAGTAGCACACACACTGATGGTGAGAAAAAGCAGCACACACATACACTGATGGTGAGAGGAAGGAGCAGACACACACTGATGGTGAGAGAAAGGAGCAGACACACACTGACGGTGAGAGGAAGGAGCAGACACACACACTGACGGTGAGAGGAAGGAGCAGACACACACTGACGGTGAGAGGAAGGAGCAGACACACACTGACGGTGAGAGGAAGGAGCAGACACACACTGACGGTGAGAGGAAGGAGCAGACACACACTAATGGTGAGAGGAAGTAGCAGACACACACATGGATGGTGAGAGGAAGTAGCAGATACACACTGATGGGGAGAGGAAGTAGCAGACACACATGGATGGGGAGAGGAAGTAGCAGACACACACACTGATGGGGAGAGGAAGTAGCAGACACACACATGGATGGTGAGAGGAAGTAGCAGACACACACATGGATGGTGAGAGGAAGTAGCAGACACACACTGATGGGGAGAGGAAGTAGCAGACACACACTGATGGGGAGAGGAAGTAGCAGACACACTGATGGGTAGAGGAAGTAGCAGACACACATGGATGGTGAGAGGAAGTAGCAGACACACACACTGATGGGGAGAGGAAGTAGCAGACACATGGATGGTGAGAGGAAGTAGCAGATACACACTGATGGGGAGAGGAAGTAGCAGACACATGGATGGTGAGAGGAAGTAGCAGACACACACACTGATGGAGAGAGGAAGTAGCAGACACACACATGGATGGGGAGAGGAAGTAGCAGACACACACTGATGGGGAGAGGAAGTAGCAGACACACACACTGATGGGGAGAGGAAGTAGCAGACACACATGGATGGTGAGAGGAAGTAGCAGACACACACACTGATGGGGAGAGGAAGTAGCAGACACACATGGATGGTGAGAGGAAGTAGCAGACACACATGGATGGTGAGAGGAAGTAGCAGACACACACTGATGGGGAGAGGAAGTAGCAGACACACACTGATGGGGAGAGGAAGTAGCAGACACATGGATGGTAAGAGGAAGTAGCAGATACACACTGATGGGGAGAGGAAGTAGCAGACACACACATGGATGGTGAGAGGAAGCAGCAGACACACACATGGATGGTGAGAGGAAGTAGCAGATACACACTGATGGTGAGAGGAAGTAGCAGACACACACATGGATGGTGAGAGGAAGTAGCAGACACACACATGGATGGTGAGAGGAAGTAGCAGATACAAACATGGATAATGAGAGGAAGTAGCATACACACACACATGGATGGTGAGAGGAAGTAGCAGATACACACTGATGGGGAGAGGAAGTACCCCACAGGGTAAAAACACCTCTTTAGGTAGCATTACCTTTCTCTTTTATCTTCATGAGAAAAGACTGATCTCTTTTGCTCTTTAGTTCTGAAAACGCCTAGGAGAAAGGGCAGAGCCAGTTATACATTTTACAATGCTGGAGCAGTCACTAGAATTCCTGCGCACAACAATAAAACAGCGCTAAAGGTCAATTGTCAATGTTTACAATCAGAATTATTATGCACTCACATGGAACCGTATAAAATAAACACATTTGTTAAAAAAGAAACAATTATATTCAAATGCTATACGAGAAAACGAATGACCCTTTGAATTCAATGGGAAATTGTCTGGGGGTGACACATCTTGTGGCTGGAGAACCCTGTAGCATCGTCTGAGGGAGGACAAGAACCCAACATGCAACGGCAGCATGGTTTGTCCAGTTGCACAGTTTGTTGATTCACTCCTACCCCAGCATCCAGCACATGGTACGAGATCAGGCTCTGTGTGCAGGTGCGTGTGGGGTGGGGACACCACAAGAAGGCAGGAAGCTGAGGGAGTGTACCCAGCTAGCACACACAGCATGCACTATGGGAGACACTTACCTTCTTTTCCTTTTCCAATCTCTCTTTTTCTTCCATGATTCGTTTCTTCAAATCTTCAGTGCGTTTTGTGTGTCGCGCCACAGAGTCGATCAGAAAACTCGCCGCTTTCATGGCGAATTGTTCATCATCATTATTTGTAATGGTGAAGGTTTTCTGAAAGAGAAGATTACAGACCGTCAGCAGCGCGACAAGCAAGTGGGGTTTTCATGGATGAAGCTCAGCGTTGCAATGTTCTCCATTGTATGACTGCAGCGTTCAAACAATTCCGGTCTGCACTCCCCACACTCTAGTGATCCAGCTCTTTAATCCAGAAGCTACTTACAGGTGTCATCGGCTGTAGCCCTGGATTTATCTGGAGACATCTCTGAGCTGTTTGAGGACTGGCTCGGATAGAAGTAATTAAAATAAAGGAAACAGTGGCATGACAGGAGACCTTTCTCCTTCATCCACTAGGGGCCACTGGAGTGCAGATACAATGGGGATATAGTAGGCAGTAACTGGGAGCTGGCACTTTAAATTTAGACCATGTAGGCAATGCCCATCATAAACCAATCAGATTGTGCAGTCATTTATCAAGCTATCTAGGTGACGGGAAACAACAATCTGATTGGTTGCAATGGGCAACACACCCTTTTTCACAGTTACCAGCAGAACAGTTTTCCGAACGGTCTCCAAGTGGGTCTTCATAGATCGTTAGGCTGCTGGAAGACTCAAGAACGCTTTAATGACCCAGATAATGTATTCTATATGCGTCTGCATCTCTGCAGGAGAAATACGTATATATTTAAATAGATCTTTTAAAATGTCTCAAATTCAAGGCGAAATGCGTTAGTTATCCATAGTTTGGCTTGCTACGCTTCATCTTTGTCCGGGTGCTTCCTCCGTGGCCTAAAGGATCCGAGCGACTGCCTTTGATATCAGAATTACTGGGACCATACTGTCTCAGGTCTGTAAATGTTAAAGGGGGATCATGCTGACCATCCGTTTTTTCAAATATGTTTATTGAAAGATGTAAACAACATAAAAATCTTCAAGTATAATCTCGCATACAGGTCGGCAAGTAGGCAATAGACAAAATAAGTCAAAAGCTCCACAGGAGAACACAGTAGCCAGAAATATAAGAACAAACACAGAAATGAGCAGAATCATAAATACATATAGGAGGGATTGTACATTGACAATCGAAAAAGAATCTCGGTTTGCAGAGGAAAAATCGAACACTAGTATGAGGTGGACAGAGTGACTCATTGTAGCAGCCTATAGCCTGTGACGTGATCCTGTATCTGGAAAGGTGAGGAACCTTTCTCTAACGTAGTCAAATTGAGACCCACTATACCTCGAAGACATTCCCTGTCCCCAATAGATAATGTGAGCACGTAAGGCAGCCAAATATTAAAAAAACTTTTGTGATCTGGATTCCAGATCTAAAGAACAGTCTATCCACTCCATCCTGTAAACATGAGCTAATCTCGGCAACATCGGAGAGAGAGGGATGGGGGTAGCGTGTATCCATTGGGACAAAATAATTTTTTTAGCCACTGCTGCTATCTTAGCAAGCAATAGCACAGTGCCTTTAGTGTGTTGTGAAGATGGGGGATGAGTATAGTAATTCCACAGTGACCACGGCAACGTCATGTTAAAAGAGATATGAAGGGTTTTAGCCACGTACGTTTGGATATTAACCCAAAATGTTTGAAATATCGAACAAGACCATAGGCAACGAAGAATATCAGCGTCAGGGAGGTTACACTTAAAGCAATTAGAGAGTCATCTGCCACTCCCGCTATAAACCTTAGTTTTGGGGTATAGTATGCCCGGTGGAGGATCTTAAATGGCATTAAGGTCAATTTTCTTCCTAACATGGTCATACAATAAAGAGATGGGAAAGGAGGAACCTAGGTGTGTTTTTAGCATAATATCAAACACCAGAGAATGGTTGGAATGGTTCAGATCAGTTAATAGTCTTGTTATAAAACTGTGGCCTTGGAAATAGCCAAATATGGGAATCTGGACATCAGGGAACAGCTCCTTGAGCCTTTCTAGGGTGTAGGTATTGGAGAAACTATCATCCATCAAGTGATATGCCAAACGGAGTCCATGGAGATGCCAAGTACAAAAAAAATCGCATGAGGGTCTCCCTGTTGAAAATCACGATTATGTAGTAAAGGTGAGAATGCAGTGCGAATATTGGGATAATCCTAAATCGCTTACGTGATATACGCCAATCCATGCAGGGATTGCACAACAATGGGTTATTTAAAACCTCTATAGAAAAAGAGGACGACGAGGTATGGAAAATAAATATCAGAGAGTTATTGATAAGAAGGTCACGTTCAATATCTAAATTAACGAAAGTAGAGGTTTCACCTATCCAGTCCAGAGCGTATCTCAGATTAAAAGCTATTGCATAGTCCTGTATGTTGGGAAGATTAATGCCCCCTAGCGATACTGGCTGTTGCAATTTCAGAAGTGATATCCGAGGGCGTTTACCTGCCCATATAAGTTTAGATAAGGCCGTATTGATAGTGGCAATATCTTTTTTGCTCAATAAGAATGGCAGAATCTGGACTGGGTATAGAAACCTGGGAAAAGAAACCATCTTAAACAGGTGGCATCTCCCAATATACGATAAGGGCAAATGTTTCCATTTTTCAAAATTCTTCAACATTTGGGTTACAAAGCGAGTATAATTAAGAGAGTATATTTTGGCAGGAAATCTAAGACCCAGGTACAAAAGATGATCAATGAGCACAGCGAAAAAAGGAAAGAATTACCCCATCCAGATTTAGCTATGGTATGCAACGGTAAAGCCTCTGTCTTAGTAAAATTAACAGTGAATCCTGATACCGGTTGGAAATCAGCCAAAATATTCTGCAGGGAGGGGAGTGCCTGTTTCGGATTACTAAAATTACAAGAGTAGATCATCTGCGGAGGCCGATACTTTAACCTCCACATTACCTAATCTAAAACCTTGCCACGTATTATCCTTAAAAAACACGCAGATCAAGGGGTCTAACGCCTGCTGATCATCCTTATCAGCTGGTCATCTTGTTCTCTTAACGGTTACCTGCACCTCCCAGGAGCAGCACAGAGCACAAACCTTTCTTGTGGACGGGAGACTGTCTTGCTAATATGTCCGGCCCTGCGTAAATTCAGGAGTCACACACTTTCTAATCCTGTTCTGGAATACTTATCCTGGCTATACATTTACCATCAGTAGCAGTCCTTGATACAATTATTTGGATACCTAATTAGATTGGCAGATGAATAGAAGGAGGCCCACTTGTTCATTTGTAGGATTTAGTGATTCTGGGTTTTATTTAGGTTTGTTCGCAAACCAAAGTAAGCAATTGGGACAAAACTATGCTGCACTGCAGGTGGGGTAGATGTAACATGTGCAGAGAGAGTTAGATTTGGGTGGGGTGTGTTCAAACGGAATTCTACATTGCAGTGTAGAAATTAAGCAGCCAGTATTTACCCTGCACAGAAACAATATAACCCACCCAAATCTAAATCTCTCTGCACGTGTTCCATCTGCCCCGCCTGCAGTGCACATGGTTTTGCCCAACTGCTAACTTTTTGGTTTGCTAACAGACCTGAATTATCCCCTCTATCTGAATAAACAAATGGACTCAGTCTTTTAAAAAGATTTACACAGATTTTAAAACAGGATTAATCGTCATCATCGTATAATAGGCCAAGGGTCATTTTAAAGTGAACTATTGTGGGTGACAGTCAGATACTGTAAATATGCACCCTCCTAAAACCTGCACCCCATTACTAGGACTTTGAATGGCCACTTTTCTCCTATTTATGTAACAGAAAAAGTGGTAATATTTGTTAAAGGGAATTAAAAACCGCCTACCAAGAACTCAAACAGCTCTTCATTGCACCAGAAACCATCTTGGTCACCGTCACTTAAATCCTAGAAGAAGAGAAGAAAGAGACATGCTTAGATAACGAAACATCTCTACTATGCTTCGTGACTAGAGATAAATCACAGAGGGATCGTAAGCAATGAAACAGCCATCTGTGGCTCTGGTGTGTGTAATCGTTTAGAATGGAGCATTACTGTATATCCTCCGAAACAGAGGAGGCCACTGGATCCTGTTGGGAGTGCCGAGAGGACTATCTTCTGTCAACCGCACTGCTTGGGGAGGAGAACTAATGACACCAGAAGAGGGTGGGTATCTATGTCCACAAAGGAATCCTTGTCACCGGGGTGTGTGGGGGGGATTCTACTGCCACTGGGCAGGGGGGTAATTGTTCATTGGGGAGGTAGATTTAAAATGACCTCTTTATAGGGATACTATGAGGCCACTCTTGTAACAAGGCAATGCAGCAGAGATAATTTCTCTACAGTGTCTAGTGTTAATTCTAGAACCCTGCACCTTTCAAAACCTGTGCAGTTCCTTTTTTCATTCCTGGGGTGTTGCGCTCTGCTTTGGTGCTTCTAGTACCCTCTGGTCTGTAACTCCGCACTGAGATACAGACCAGAGTGTGCTAGAAGCACCACAGCAGAGAGCGACACCCCAGGCAGGAAAGTGGAGCTGCACAGGTTTTGAAAGGTGCATGGAGCTTTATGAACACTGAGTGTAATTTCTCTTACGTCCTAGAGGATGCTGGGATCCACATAAGTACCATGGGGTATAGACGGGTCCACCAGGAGCCATTGGCACTTTAAGAGTTTGAGAGTGTGGGACGGCTCCTCCCTCTATGCCCCTCCTACCAGACTCGGTTTAGAAAATGTGCCCGGAGGAGCCGGACACAGCTAGGGGAGCTCTACAGAGTTTCTCTGGTAAAGTTTATTTTAGAGTTTATTATTTTACAGGGAGGCTGCTGGCAACAGCCTCCCTGCTTCGTGGGACTAATGGGGGGAGTAGTGTCCGCCCTGCGGGGTCTGAGCCACTATCTCCGCTGACAGGACACTGAGCTCCTGAGGGGATAGATCGTTCCCCGCCACAGGGGATCGCTCACCCCAGCAGCATGCCGCCACCCCCTTACAGAGCTGAAGATTTGTGGCGAGTGAGACACTGACCCCCCTAGCAAGCTGGGGGCCGGTGTGAAGATGGCGGCATCAGGGTAGAAGCGCAGTATTAACTGCGCTCCGGAGGCTCAGCGGTACATAGTGCGGCGCTGTGAGGGCCTCCCTGAGCCAGCGCCTACACCGGTCACACAGCCTGTCAGGGTTCCAAGCCAGTATCAATCCTCAGGCCAGTACAATCCTATGAAGAGCGGGAAGACAGCGCCATTTTGGGGGCAGAGCTTCTCGTCAGAGCGGACCCAGCAGCATTCAGCGCCATTTTCCTGCCTGCACCACGCTGTCAGTGAAGAGCTGTCCCTCCACAGCAACTCCAGCTATCTATCACGGTACCAGGGGGTTGTAGAAGGGGGGGGGGGAGGAGGCTGCAAAACGACTGTGTAAACTATTAAGGTGCACAGTGAGCGCTGATAGAGGGTCTCCCTTTATATTAAAAGCGCTGTGTGTGGGTTGGCTCCAATCTCTGTGTCTCTCTTGCCATTCTTGGAGGTGAAACTCTGTCTGCCCTTCCCTGTGTGTGGAGTGTCTGTGGTCTCCATTAAGCAATGTCCAGGGACTCTGTGTCATATGCTGCAGAGGATATGTCCTCTCAGGATGATCCCATTCCATGTAATCAGGATTGTACTGGTTTAGAACAGATTCCAGCAAGGAAGCCCGAGTGGTTATCCTCTATCAAATCTATGATTTCTCAGATTTCAAATAGGGTTGCACAAAATGAATCTGCAACTCAGGCTTTACAGAACTCTATGGCAGCCTGGCCCAGTTCTGGTACATCAGGGCTCCCCGCTGTATATTCACATAAACGTGCTCTTGCTCAGGTCATGCAGGATGATACCGATTCTGATACTGCAGACGCTGGCGGGGATGTGTTGCGGGGGGCAGTTGGTAGAGGCTATTAAAGATGTGTTAAATATTGCTGATACAACATCCGAGTAGGTTGAGGAGGCTTACTTCACTGAAAATAAGAAAGCCTCGCTAACCTTCCCTGCGTCAAAGGAATTAAATGCTATATTTGAAAAGGCTTGGGATAACCCGGATAAAAAATTCCAGATACCGAAGAGAGTTCTGGTAGCGTTACCTTTCCCAGTAGAGGATAGGAAAAAATGGGAAAACCCGCCTATTGTTGACGCATCTGTATCCAGACTCTCAAAATAGGTGGTTTTACCTGTTCCAGGATCTACCGCCTTGAAAGAGCCGGCTGATCGTAAAATTGATAATACGATCAAATCCATGTACTCTGCTTCTGGGGCAATCCTACGTCCCACTATTGCCAGTGCTTGGATTGCCAAAGCTATAGTAAAGGGTCAGGCACGTTACTTAAGGACTTGGATACTATGGAGAAATGTGAGGTTGAATTGATTTTAGGTAACATTCAGGATTCGGCAGAATTTCTGGTAGAATCCATGAAAGACCTGGGTTCCATGGCTGCAGGAATTTCTTCCATGTCTGTATCAGCTCATCGGGGACGGGGACTGTGACTGTGCCAGTGGTCTGCCGACGCTGAATCCAGGAGAAGTGTGGAGACCCTACCCAGGTCAGGCTCTCTTTGGGGAAGCGTTAGATGCGTGGATCTCCACGGCTACGGCTGGTAAGTCACCCTTTCTTCCCTCAGCTGCATCTGCTCCGAAGAAACTCTTTTCTTCAGTTACATCACAGCCCTTTCGGTCTAACAAGCCCAGAAAGGCCAAGCCGTCCAACACCTTCTTTCGGGGAGGTCGGCCCAAGTCCAAGAAACCTGCGGCTGCATGTTCCCAGGAACAGAAACCTGCTTCAGGTACACCAAAGTTCTCCGCATGACTGTGGACTGCACGCCCCGGAGGGGAGGCCGGTGGGAGCGAGACTCAGACATTTCAGTCACGTCTGGGTGTCCTCCGGCCTGGACCCTGGGGGCAAGATATTGTGTCCCAGGGGTACAGGCTGGAATTTCAAAATCTCCCTCCTCACCGATTTTTCAAATCAGGCTTACCAGCTCTGCTGGCAGACAGGACTGTCCTGCAAGAAGCCGTCCAGAAGTTGGTGGAGGCACAGGTCATTGTGCCAGTACTGCCTCATATGCAAAACAAAGGTTACTACTGGAACCTTTTCGTGGTACCAAAACCGGATGGTTCGGTCAGGCCCATTCTGAACTTAAAATCACTAAACCCCTTTCTGAGGGAGTTCAAGTTCAAAATGGAGTCACTAAGGGCAGTGATATCAAGTCTGGAGGAGGGGGAACTCCTAGTATTCCTGGATATCAAGGATGCGTACCTCCACATTCCGATTTGGCTGCCGCATCAAGCTTATCTTCGATTCGCACTGTTGGACTGTCACTTTCAGTTCCAGGCCATTCCATTCGGGCGGTCCACAGCACCAAGGGTATTCACCAAGGTGATGGCGGAAATGATGATTCTCCTCCGCAGACAAGGGTGAACATAATTCCGTATCTGGACGATTTGTTGATAAAGGCACTGTCCAAGGAGAAGCTGTTACGGTCCATAGCACTCACGACCCAGCTTATCAGGGAACATGGTTGGATCCTGAATCTTCCAAAATCACTTTTGGAACCAACCAGGAGGTTGTCCTTTCTGGGAATGATCCTCGACATGGCGGTGCAGAGGGTATCTTTCAGAGGAAAAGGCCTTGGTGAGTCAAACGATGGTCCAGGATGTCCTGAAGCCAGCCAAGGTGTCAGTTCATCAGTTCCTTCGCTTTCTGGGGAAGATGGTGGCCTCTTATGAGGCTCTACAGTACGGGAGGTTTCATGCTCGGTCCAACTGGATCTCCTGGACAAGTAGTCGGGATCCCATCTACACATGCACCAGAGAATAGGTCTGTCACCAAAGGCCAGGACTTCACTCCTCTGGTGGCTGTAATTAACTCACCTTGTGGAGACCCGCAGGTTCGGGATTCAGGACTGGATCCTTCTAACCACGGATGCAAGTCTCTGGGGCTGGGGAGCAGTCACTCAAGGGGGAACCTTCCAAGGAAGGTGGTTAAGTCTGGAAACCGGCCTGCCGATAAACATTCTGGAACTAAGAGCCGTCTACAACGGTCTTCTCCAAGCGGCCCATCTTCTAAGGAATCGGGCCATTCAAGTGCAGTCGGACAATGTGACAACATTGGCTTACATAAACAGGCAGGGCGGAACGAAGAGCAGAGCTGCAATGGCAGAGGTAACAAGAATCCTCCTCTGGGCAGAAAAACACGCGGTGGCGCTGTCAGCAATCTTCATTCCGGGGGTAGACAACTGGGAAACGGACTTCCTCAGCAGACACAATCTCCATCCAGGGGATTGGGGTCTCCATCCAGAGGTGTTTAAGTAGGTAACAGATCTTTGGGGCGTACACCAGATCGACATGATGGCCTCTCGTCTCAACAAAAAGCTTTGGCGGTATTGTTCCAGGTCGAGGGACCCGAAAGCCGTAGCGGTGAACGCCCTAGTGACTCCGTGAGTGTTCCAGTCGGTGTACGTGTTTCCTCCACTTCCACTCATACCAAGAGTTCTAAAGATCATAAGGTGAACAAGGGTTCAAGCAATCCTCATTGCTCCGAGGCCTCTTCCTCTTCGGTATGACCTGCTGCAGCAGGGGCCGTTCGCCTATCAAGATTTACCGCGGCTACGTTTGAAGGCATGGAGGTTGAACGCCTGATACTAGCTCGAAAGGGCATTCAGAACCAGGTTATTCCTACCCTAATACAGGCTAGGAAAGGAGTAACGTCGGAACATTACCATCGAATTTGGAAAAAATATGTATCTTGGTGCGAGTCCAAGAAATTTCCTGCGGTGGAGTTTCAACTAAAAACGGTTTCTCCTCTTACTGCAAGCCGGTGTGGATATAGGCCTGAAGTTGGGATCTGTGAAGGTCCAGATTTCGGTCCTATCCATTTTCTTCCAGAAACAATTGGCTTCCCTCCCTGATGTTCAGACCTGTTTGAAGGGAGTTCTGCAGATCCAACCTCCCTTTGTATCGCCTACGGCGCCTTGGGACCTTAACATGGTGTTGCAGTTCCTCCAATCGGACTGGTTTGAGCCTCTACAGGAGGTTGAGGTCAAATTTCTTACGTGGGAAGCGGTCACGTTGTTGGCCTTAGCTTCTGCTAGACGTGTGTCGGAACTGGGGGCTTTGTCCTGTAAAAGCCCCTACGTGATTTTCCACGAAGATAGGGCGGAACTCTGGACACGTCAGCAGTTTCTTCCAAAGGTTGTGTCGGCATTTCATATCAACCAACCTATTGTGGTGCCAGTGGCTACTGACTCCTCAATTTCATCAAAGTCCTTGGATGTTGTAAGGGCTCTGAAAATCTATGTGAAGAGGACTGCTCGTTACAGAAAATCGTACTCTGTTTGTCCTGTATGATCCCAAGAAAATTGTGTGTCCTGCTTCTAAGCAGACGATCTCTTGCTGGATCCAGTTTACTATCCAGCATGCGTATTATACGGCAGACTTGCCATGTTCTACGTCTGTCAAGGTACCCTCTACTCATAAGGTGGGGTCTTCCTGGGCGGCTGCCCGGGGTGTCTCGGCGTTACAACTTTGCCGAGCTGCAACTTGGTCTGGGTCGAACACGTTTGCAAAGTTCTACAAGTTCGATACTTTGGCCTCTGATGATCTGAAATTCAGTTAATCAGTTCTGCAGGAGCCTCCGCGCTCTCCCTCCCGTTCTGGGAGATTTGGTACATCCCCATGGTACTAATGTGGACACCAGCATCCTCTAGGACGTTCTAGAAACGAAGTTGTACTGAACCAAATAATGAAAGCAGGAAAACTAAGTGCTGAGCGGGCGCACAGCATCCTCTACGGACTACGAGAAAAGGATTTACCGGTAGCGAACCAAAATCCTGTTTTTAGTTGAGTACTGCATTGTTGCTTGGTAAGTAATGTTTCGGCCGTTGCTGAGTTTTCAAGCTAAGTTAGCTTGATGTGCCTTGTTTTGTGAGCTGGTGTGAATTTCATCACTATCTGTTTTAAATCCTTCTCTCGAAGATGTGCGTCTCCTCGGGCACAGTTTCTAGACTGAGTCTGGTAGGAGGGGCCAGCCCACACTCTCAAACTCTTAAAGTGCCAATGGCCACTGGTGGACCAGTCTATACCCCATGGTACTAATGTGGACCCCAGCATCCTCTACGGACTACGAGAAAAGGATTTACCGGTAGGTAACCAAAATCCTTTTTTCTTACCATACTGCGCACTTCCAGATCACTGTCATAGTCCTTATCCTGAAAGAGACAGAATTTCAAGATAAAACGGTGCAACACAATGAACAATAAAAGCCACAGGCAAACAGTACAGCTGCTCTGTGTGGTAATAGAGGGGTCTATTTACTAAGCTCTGGATGGAGGTAAAGTGGACGTTGAAAAAGTACCAGCCAATCAGCTCCTGTCATTTTTCAAACCCAGCCTGTGACATGGCAATTAAGAGCTGATTGGCTGGTACTTTTTCTCCATCCAAAGCTTAGTAAATAGTCCCAAATAGTAAAATAAGATGGTAGAGCTAGGTCGTGTGATGGTAAAGTGAAGTAGTGTGATTATGCCTTTAAGGGTTTTAGGTTTCTATATGAAACTATAACAAAACATCAATATTGTGTGTTTCATAGAATGTGACAGACGTCAGTTAACAGTTTCCAGTATCTTCACTTCAAGACAAATTTTGTGTAATAGAAAAGTTTATACTGGGAACTATTCTGGAAATGCCTGAAAAAAAAAAAAAAGTGCATCATAAAATCACCCGTTGAAAACTCAGAAACTCTCAGTTGTGGTAATTTCACAAGGGCGTGGTTCGTTTTATCGACAGTGTCTAGGTCGACAATGTTTAGGTCGACCACTATAGGTCGACAGTCACTAGGTCGACATGGACGGAAGGTCGACAGGGTTTCTAGGTCGACAGGTCTAAAGGTCGACATGAGGATTATTATTTTTTGTCGTTTTCTTCGTAAAGTGACCGGGATCCCAAATTAGTGCACCGCGTCCCCTCGCATGGCTCGCTTCGCTCGCCATGCTTCGGGCATGGTGCCTTCGCTCCGCTACCGCTTCACTCGGCACACTTTACCGTTCCAATCGTAGTCCACGTGGATCGTTAAGTATGAAAAAATCCACACAAAAAAAAATGTAAAAAACTCATGTCGACCTAGCAAATGTCGACCTAGAAACCCTGTCGACCTTCCATCCATGTCGACCTAGTGACTGTCGACCTGTAGTGGTCGACCTAAACATTGTCGACCTAGACACTGTCGATCTTCAGACCGGATCCCATTTCACAGATAGGTTGCATGTAACTGATACTCCTAAACAACTATGGCACCAGGAGAGAACAAAAAAAAACCCACACCTAAAACAACTGCATGGATTAGTTTCATGGCTAGAAATACAGCAGTCATATTTAATTTAAATAAGCGGTATGTTGAAGACTTTTCAACTGACTATTTCAGGTACAAGGACAATTTCAACTGTTAAGTGTTACTCCATTATTACATAGTATCTAGCATAGGTATATTTATTATGCAAGATCCCTTTTACCATTAAAAAGAATATTCCACAAATTGTATGTTACACATAAATCACTGCGCCTTATATGCAAGAAAATATTGCACGTCTTACCTGTTTCGCGCTGTACCCCAGATATCTTCTGCTGTTTACATGGGGGGGGGGGGGAATTAAAAATAAATAAAATCGATTATTTGGGTATATATCAGGATTTAACCAACGCTGTGAAAACCACAAATAAAACACGATAAGCTATTACAGAGCAAGTGTGCATGTCTAACCCTGCCCAAATACAGATTTTAATACCAGCAAGAGGCATAGAACATAAGGACTTATCCTTGTACACATCCTAGAGATCGAGGACACATACACGCATTTTGGGTCTGTCCCTGATGAATTGATAGGGTAAAATATTGGTTCAATAAGCAAAATGGCCGCCTAAATTGTGTGTATGGGACACAACTGTGCTCACCCTGACGTGGTTATGATATAGTCCAGTCTGGAATGTGGTGTTCTTATGTATTTCTAATTTTGTGTTCTGCATCCTCTGTTACTGTACAACATGTTTATTGTCAGTGGCTGTATTATGCAAATAATGGCAAAGAGACATACTAGCCCCGAATACTAGGCTAAAGAGAAAGAAGGTCGCTGGAACTGTAATATTGGATAGTCCTCCAGACAAACTGTTAATATTTCATAGACGCCAGTGCTAGAATTGCTTTGCCATAGCCAATCTGGTCCCACAAACCTGGTCAATAAACACTTACCTGACGCGTTCTCCTCTCAAACTGGCTTCATGAGCTGCTTTCATTTCTGTAATGAGAAAAACCCAGGTATATGGTCATCAACAGTATTGCAAAGCCTTACAGGGCCGTATAGAGGGCATTGTCTTATGTGGAAATAAGCCTAATGGAGCGCCACCATTGCGGTCACGGTGGCACCTGTCCCCAGCCTGTAAGGTGCTTGGTGGAGCACCCCACTGCCTGGAGAGACGCTGGGCTCGTCTGTAAGAGTCACCCTGCGCCCACCTTGCTTGTTCAGTCATGTCATGACTTCACGTGAGCTGAAGATAGGCCAGGCCACAGACGTGGTTTGCTGTGCTGAGATCGGGACTCGGCTAACGTCATCTCTGTGTCTATCCACAGTCAATGAAAATGGGATTTTTATCATAACATCCATTTCTAGCCTGGTTTATTCAGGGACAGAAGATGATGAAGTAAACCCTGCCTCCAGTAGGCTGCATACAATGGGTCCTGACAATCGGTGTTTCATACTGAACCCATACTGAATGCAGTTATATAGTAGGACATGGGGATAAAAATTACATTCAGCAGGTTTTGTTGCCGTGGGAAATCAGGCATAAATATATTTATTGTCACAGATCTCTAATTTCCTCTGATTTATAATTACTTGCTCTTTTTTGCTTTACTCCCAACTCATAAACAGCTCCGAAATACCTTCCAGGGGTGTTTCTTTCTCATGTCCCTACTTATCTAAGGTGTTAATCCATTCAGACATGTCTTCCATAGAGTTTGTGAATGTCCACCACCAACAAAAGGCCTTCTGAGGTCAAGACCTGTACGAGTAGCAGTGATCGCCAAATACGCGCCATATCGCACTACTGGCAGTGAGGGAACTGTGCGCCTCATCCAATAGGAATCCTCAGTCGCATCCTTTCCAATCACCACCAGCAGCGTCTCCCCATGGAATCGTCGCCTGAGACCTCCGCAGCGCACTCCCTCCCTTCCCGCCAGCGTGCTACTCCAGAGGCATGTGGGTAAGCGAAGCATTAACCAAACTGCTGCCTGCCTCACCCCCTTAAAATGTGATGGTACCCAGAAACCGTGGAGTAGGATCCCAACTTTTTACAGTGAGGGGTCCCTGGGATCCACAATTTTTTTTGATCCGCACGATCACCGAGTAGGAGCTTGTAATTTTTTTTGTTACTGTCTAACATCCTGGAGGTTTGCACCTATCGTCATGTATCACCCAATGAAATAAAATGGGGATTTTTGTTTACTTACCGTAAAATCTCTTTCTCTGAGTCCATCTGGGGGACGCTGCGCCGTTACTTGTGGGTTAGAGGTGTGTGGTAGTGGAGATTGGCACAGAACTATCAAAAGCTGACTCCTCCCCCCTCTAACCCCTCCCATCTCCTTCCTGCTCAGCCCTGATCAGTTAACGTTTAGCCAAGCCAAAGGAGATAGACCAGAATAAAAAATTAACCAATTAAACCAGACAAACTATGGGAGGGATCGCAGCGTCCCCCAGATGGACTCAGAGAAAGAGATTTTACGGTAAGTAAACAAAAATCCCCATTTCTCTGTCCTCCATCTGGGGGACGCTGCGCCGTTACTTGTGGGATTTCCCAAAGCAAGCTAATGAGAGGAGGGAGACGTTGACGGCATAGCCGTCTGTAAAATACGACGCCCAACAGAGGCAGTCTCCAAACTAAAAGTATGAAACCGGTAAAACTTTGTGAACGTATGGACTGACGACCAGGTCGCCGCCCTGCATAGTTGCTCAACAGATGCACCACCGCGAACAGCCCAAGACGCTCCAACTGCTCTAGTCGAATGAGCCTTAATTGAGTCAGGAACCGAAACGCTTGAGGACACGTAAGCCTGTCTGATGGCCGAAGTTATCCAACGGGCCACAGTGTTCTTAGAGGCAGGCCAACCTCGTTTGGGAGCATCAATCAATACCAGCAAGGAATCCGTACGACGGAAAGCCTCCGTGCGAGACAAATAAATACGTAAGGCCCGAACAACATCCAAGAGAGCCAAATGGGAATCCTCCCCCTGAGAAGATGACGGATTAAAAGCTGGAAGAACGATGTCCTGATTTAAATGGAATGCTGAAACAACCTTTGGAAGAAATGAAGGCTTTGTCCGCAGCACCACCCGATTTTCATGAAACACTAACAAGGGTGGCCTGCAAGAAAGAGCCGCCAACTCAGACACTCGTCTAGCTGAGGCAATTGCCAACAGAAAAACAACTTTTTGTGTTAGATAACGTAGTTCCACAGATTCTAGAGGTTCAAATGGAGACTTTTGAAGAGCCTTAAGTACCAAGTTTAAATCCCAGGGAGGAATCGGAGGAACAAAAGGTGGTTGAATTCGAAGTACTCCCTGCAGGAATGTTTGAACCTCTGGAATGATTGCTAATTTCTTTTGAAAAAGGACCGACAAGGCCGAAACCTGACCCTTCAGGGAAGAAAGTTTTAAACCCTTGTCAAGACCCTCCTGGAGAAAGGAGAGCAGGCGAGGAAGTCTAAACAAATGCGGAGTCAAGTTCCTTTTCTCGCACCAAGCAATGTAAATACGCCATACTCTATGGTAAATGCCAGAAGTCACCGGCTTTCTAGCCCGAATCATTGTCTGAACAACCGCACGAGAAAGGCCCTTTGCCTTCAGAATGTTGGATTCAAGAACCAAGCCGTCAAAGCCAGCCGATTTAAATCTGGGTGGCGACAAGGTCCCTGAAGCAGAAGATCTGGTCGCAGAGGGAGGCGAAAGGGGTCTCCGACGACCATGCTGTTTAGAAGAGTGTACCACTGTCGGCGTGGCCAATCCGGAGCCACCAGAATTATTGCAAGGCCTTCTCGCCGAATGCGTTGGAGTAGACGTGGGAGCAGTGGAATTGGTGGGAACACGTAACCCAGCTGAAATTGCCACGGAGCTGTTAGTGCATCGATCAGAAATGCTTGAGGATCCTGAGTTCTTGATCCGTAAACCGGAAGTTTTTTGTTGAGCCGTGACGCCATCAGGTCTAATTCTGGCACTCCCCAGCGATCCACTAGAGAAAGAAACACTTCCTGGTGAAGTTCCCACTCTCCCGGATGAATCGTGTGACGACTCAAAAAGTCTGCTTCCCAGTTTTCGACTCCCGGAATGTGAATGGCTGAAATCACGGGAATCCAACGCTCCGCCCACGTGAGAATCTGAGCAACCTCTCTCATTGCGGACCAGCTGCGAGTTCCTCCCTGTTTGTTGATGTAAGCCACTGCCGTGGCATTGTCGGATTGCACCCGAACTGGATGGCCCTGCACCATGGTCTGAATCCGAATGAGAGCATACCGGATCGCTCTCAATTCCAGAATGTTGATTTGTAGTTTTGACTCTTGATTGCTCCAGCGCCCCTGTAAATGATGAGTCTGGAACACTGCTCCCCAACCGCTGAGGCTTGCGTCCGTGGTTACCATCATCCAAGACCAGACCGTGAACGGCGCACCCTTCCTCAGATTGTGACTGTGAAGCCACCAGTAGAGCGACTGACGAGTTCTTATCGACAAGCGTATCAACTGCAGTTCGAGGCGCGAATCCGTCCGAGTCCAACAGTGGAGAATCTGAGCTTGAAGAGGTCGGGCGTGGAATCTGGCGTATGGAACTGCCTCGAATGAGGCTACCATCTTGCCCAGTACCTGCATGCATCTGAGGACTGATACTGCCGGCAATTTTAACAAGGTTCTGATTCTGGCTTGTAAGTCCTGAATCTTGTCTGTAGGAAGAAACACCTTCTGGCTGTTGGTGTCGAATAGAAGACCCAGAAAAACCATTTTCTGTGACGGGAGTAGAGATGACTTTGGAAAATTGATTATCCACCCGAAAGACTGTAGAGTCTCTATCGTTAGACGCAGGTTCTGAGTGAGAATCTCCGGTGACGGGGCCTTGATCAACAGGTCGTCCAAGTATGGAGTGATGTTGACCCCTTTGCAACGGAGAACTGCGACGACATGACCCAGGACCTTCGTAAACACCCGGGGAGCCGTAGAAAGACCAAAGGGAAGGGCCCGAAACTGAAAATGCCACGGACCTACTGCAAATCTCAGAAGTGATTGATGTCCTGTCCAAATTGGAACATGTAGGTATGCGTCCTTTATATCTATTGAAGCCAAATATTCCCCTGGCTCCATGGCTGCGATAATGGAGCGAATGGATTCCATCCTGAATTTCTGGGATGAAAGGTACGGATTGAGGGCTTTTAGATTTAGAATGGGTCGAAACGAACCGTCCGGCTTGTCTACGAGAAAAAGACCCGAGTAAAAGCCCCGACCTCTCTGAGGAGCTGGGACCGGAAGGATTACTCCATTTTGTAATAGTTTTGCTGTTGCCTGAAGGAGAGCCTGACGTCTGGAGGGGTCGTCTGGGAGAGGCGTCACAATTAGTCGGGCTGGGACTGCTTCTTCGAAATCCAACATATATCCTCTGGAAATGACCCCTATTACCCACCGATCCGGTTTCGATAGGAGCCACACTTCCCTGAAGTGAAGTAAACGAGCCCCAACCTGTATTGATCCCTCCAGAGGGCCCGAAGCGTCATGCCTCAGGCTTGTCGGCAGGCTTACTGGACGGTCTGCGAGTAGCCTGAGCTCCTCTACCTCTGAATGATCCCCTTCGTGGAAATCTGGAGAAGGGTCGAAAGGACTGGAAATTACCTCTGCCCTGCGTACGAAAGGACCGAAATCTTGTAGGCTTTGGTTTGTTTGGAGCAGACGGAAGGAAAGGGCTCTTTCCCCCCGTAGTATCTGAAATAATTTTCTTTAACTCTGATCCAAAAAGAAATTCGCCTTCAAAAGGGACTGCCGTCAAGGTCTGCTTTGAGTCCGAATCAGCATTCCAAACCCTAAGCCAAAGAGATCGTCTTGCGGATACTGTTAAGGCAGAAACACGGGACTGTAGCGCCACCGAATCCAATAATGCTTCACCCACGTAAGTAAGGGCCTCAGAAATCTGTTCTGCTAATTGAATGGCCTCCGACGGATCGTCTGACTGCATCCCAGATACAACCTGTGCAAGCCACTCATCAACGGCTTTAAGCACCCAGGCACTCGCCAGAACTGGACGGAGAGAAACACCTGATAAGGAAAACATAGATTTTAGTAATGCTTCTATCTTCCTATCGGTAGAGTCTTTTAAAGTCGCAGACTGTACTGACGGAATAACCGTAGCTTTTGCTAAATGCGAAATAGGGGCGTCTACCTTTGGGGCGGTTTCCCAAATTGTTGTATCCTCTTCTGTAAAAGGATATAGAAACTTTAACTTTTTAGGCGCCTGGAAACGGGAATCCGGTTTTAGCCAGGGTTCTTTTAAAATATCCGCAAAGTGCGAGTAAGAAGGGAACGCAGTAACCTGTCTCTTCTGTCGTTTAAAGAAAGAGGAAGAAGTCTCGGCTACTGCCTCATCCTGAATATTAAGGGTCTGACGAATGGCTTCTATTAGTAGCCTAACACCTGAATTAGTAGATAAATCCTCATCTTCCCAAGCCGAATTTTCGTCCCCTTCAGGATCTACCTCCCCTTCTTCCAATGGAGATGTCAGAGTATCCAACTCCTCTCCTGGAAATGCAATAGCGGGTAACGGCTGCGTTCGCTTAGAAGCCGCCGAACTACTGGCCGAACTTACAAATTTATTTACAGACTGAGTCAAATCAGTGAGACATTTTCCCATATTCTGGGCCCACAGCGGTTCCACCTGAGTCTGGGCCAAAGCTGCTTCCGACCTTGACTGACGCAAATCTGAAATTGCGTCCACCATGGCCTTGACCCAAGGGGGCATTGACTGATCTGTGGATCTGCCCTGCTGATCTGCCGCTGGTGCACCAGAGCATGATGTACAGAGGGTCCCTGCGTCAGCACTCCCCTTAGCCAGCTTTGTGCCACATTGTGAACATGAGAAATAAACCACTGAGGTTGTTTTTCCCTTAGTAGGTTTCTCTGGCTTGCTGGTCATCTTTACTCTGGTGAACTATGTCCCCCAAGTTGTGTTAAAAAATATCTGAGATTCAACCCACTAGACTTGCTCTTTGTTAATATGCTGCTCTAGCCACCAGACTAGAGGAGACACTGTGATCCCCCTCCCCCCCTTTTATACTTGCGGTTTTTATCCCCCTGTGTATGTAATCCTCCTCCGTAGCACAGCGTCCCCTGTGTGCAGGCAGAGAAGATGGCGCCGTGACCAGCCGTGCGCGCGCGCGGGCAGAGCTGAGCGGGAAGACGGCTCTGCCCGCCTGACGTCATTCTCATCTCGTCAAAAACCGGAAGTTCGGCTCCCGTGCGCCGCTACACAGAGCGGTTGTCACGGCAGCCAAGTAACGGTCCAGGGAGTGAATAACACCCTCCCGGACCTAACACAGTCCTCCACCTCACATTTCACCCCAGATCAGCCTCCGTGCTGTCTGTGGGTGATCGCGCGCTCGGGGGGGGGGGGGGGGGGGGGGGGGAGGGAGGGGAGGAGGAGTTTGGTAGTCCCAATAAATTCACCATTAATAACAGGAAATAGGGACATTAATAATAGGAAATAGGGACAGCCCAATACTGTCAATGACAGATTGTGGCTGTCCAGTACCTGATGCTGCTGTCTTCTCTCTTTCTCTCTCTGAAGGCCCCAGTGACCGAAGGTATAGTGGCCTCCCTGCAGCAGTCTGGAATGGGATACTAACCCCTTCCACTGTTATACCTGTCACCTGTAAACAGGGACTAGGTATTTGTGAAAGAAGAAATAATAAAAAAAAAAAAAAAATTCCTAAAGAGAAATCAAAACTGTGTCTGTACTCCACAGGCACAAAACTAAAACTGATCAGGGCTGAGCAGGAAGGAGATGGGAGGGGTTAGAGGGGGGAGGAGTCAGCTTTTGATAGTTCTGTGCCAATCTCCACTACCACACACCTCTAACCCACAAGTAACGGCGCAGCGTCCCCCAGATGGAGGACAGAGAAATAACTCTGCCTTACTGAGATGGCTTCAAAAATAGAATTTTAATTACCTACCGGTAAATCCTTTTCTTGTAATCCGTAGAGGACACTGGGGATCCATTTAGTACCATGGGGGTATAGATGGGTCCACTAGGAGCCATGGGCACTAAGAATTTGATGGTGTGGGCTGGCTCCTCCCTCTATGCCCCTCCTACCAGACGCAGTTTAGAAACTGTGCCCGAGGAGACGGACATACTTTGAGAGAAAGATAGATAAGAATAGTGGTAAGATTCCGAACCAGCAGACACAAACAAGAGTAAAGCCATACTAACCAAACTTGAAACCAGGAACAGCAACAGCTGAACCAAACAACATAACTTAACCAAGTAACAGTGCAGGAAGAACGAAGCACCGGACCGGCGCCCAGTATCCTCTACGAACTACGAGACAAGGATTTACTGGTAGGTAATTCAAATCCTATTTTCTCTTAGGAACGAACAGCGAATCGGATTTCCTATGACGAGTTGTCCTCTTTACGTACACCTTCAAAGCCCTCACAACATCCAAAGACTTTGAAGTTATTAGAGGTGTCCGTAACAGCAGGAACCACAATTGGTTGTTTGAAGTGAAATGCAGACACCACCTTAGGAAGGAATTGCTGACGAGTTCTGAGTTCAGCTCTGTCCTCATGGAAAATTAAGTAGTGTTCTTGTGAGACAACGCCCCTAGCTCCGACACACGTCTTGCTGAAGCCAAGGCCAACAGTGTGACTGTCTTCCACGTAAGGTACTTTACGTCTACCTCCTGTTACGGTTCAAACCAGTCCGACTGGAGGAACTGCAGCACCACATTGAGATCCCAAGGTGCCGTAGGAGGCACAAAAGGGAGGATGGATGTGCAGAACACCTTTCAAGAACGTCTGGACCTCAGGGAGAGAAGCCAATTATTTTTGAAAGAAAATGGACAAGGCCAAAATCTGGACTTTTATGGAGCCCAGACGTCCACACGCGACTGCAGAAAAAGCAGGAAACGACCCAGATGAAATTCCACTGCAGAATATTTTCTGCTCTCACACCAAGAGACGTATTTCTGCAAAATACAGTGGTAATGTTTAGACATTACCCCCTTCCTGGCTTGGATTATAGTCGTGATGACTTTGTCAGGGATGCCTCTCCCGGCTTGAATCAGCCGTTCAACTTCCATGCCGTCAAACGTAGCTGCAGTAAGTCTTGATAGACGAACGGATCCTGTTGCAGAAGATCCTCGCGAAGAGGTAGAGGCCACAGATCTTCAAGGAGCATCTTCAGGAGGTACGCGTACCAGGCCCTTCTTGGCCAGTCCGAAGCAATTAGAATTGCTTGAACCTTTTCCCTTTCTATTCTTTTCAGAATTCTTGGGATCAGAGGAAGTGGAGGAAACCCGTTCACCATCTGACCAAGTCGTCAGAGCGTCCACTGCAACTGTGTGTCTCTCAACCTGGAATACCACTTGTGCTTCTTGTTGAGACGAGAGGCCATCATGTCGATTTGTGGACATCCCCATCGACTTGTCAAGCACCTGAACACCTCCGGGTGATGTCCCCACTCCCCCGGGTGCAGGTCATGTCTGCTGGGGAAGTCTGTTTCCCAGTTGTCTATCCCCGGAATGAAGACCGCCGACAACGCCGCAGCGTGTTCTTCTGCCCAGAGGAGAAGTCTTTAAAGCTCTGCTTTTTGTTCCACCCTGTCGGTTTATGTACGTCACTGCCGTCACATTGTCCGACTGGACATGAATGGCCCGATCGTGAAGGAGATATGAGGCTTGCAGAAGGGCGTTGTATATAACCCTGAGTTCCAGAATGTTGACTGGAAGGACGACATCCTGACTTGACATCTTCCTTGAAACTGCACCCCCTGGGTGACTGCTCCCCAACTTCTGAGGCTTGCATCCGTGGTTAGCAGAATGCAATTTTGAATCCCGAACCGTCGGCCCTCGATCAGGTGAGAGGTCTGTAGCCACCACTGAAGAGAGATCCTGGCCTTTGGCGACAGACGGATCCTCTGGGGCATGTGAAGATGGAATCCGGACCATTTGGCCAACAGATCGAGCTGGAAGGGTCGTGCGTGAAATCTTCTGTACTGAAGAGCCTCGTAAGAGGCCACCATTTTTCCCAGAAGGAAAATGCATAGGGGCACCAATATTCGGGTTGACTTCAGGACATCCCGAACCATCGACTGGATTACCAATGACTTTTCCAACGGAAGAAAAACTTTCTGCGACTGTGTGTCCAGTACCATTTACAGAAATGGGAGCCTCCGAGTTGGCTCTAGGTGAGATTTCGGAAGATTTAGAATCCACCCGTGATCCAGGAGTAGTTTGGTTGTGAGGCCAATGCTGTTCAACAACCTCTCCCTGGACGAAGCCTTTATCAGAAGATCGTCCAAGTATGGAATTATGTTAACTCCCTGCTTGCGAAGGAGAAACATCATCTCTGCCATCACCTTGGTGAACACCCTCGGTGCCGTTGAGAGACCAAAAGGCAGGACCTGGAACTGGTAGTGAGAGTCTTGTAGTGCAAAGCGTAGATAAGCCTGGTGAGGCGGCCATATCGGAATGTGAAGGTACGCATCCTTGATATCCAGAGACACTAGGAATTCCCCCTCCTCCAGACATGAGATCACCACTCTCAGAGACTCCATCTTGAATCTGAACACTTGTAAGTACGGGTTCAACGATTTTAGATTCAAAATCGGTCTTACCGAACCGTCCGGTTTCGGTACCACAAATAAGTTGGAATAATATCCCTTGTTTTGGAGAGGAGGTTGAACTGGAACAATGACCTGCGTCTGTACCAGTTTTTGAATGGCATCCTGTAAAACTGGTAAGCCTGATTTGAAGAATATGTGAGATGGGAGTTCTTGAAACTCCAGTCTGTAACTCTGGGAAGTAAGATCTATGACCAAGGAATCCTGGCATGATGTTGTCCAGATGTGACTGAATATTTTTTAGTCGGGCTCCCACCTGCCAGTCTGCCAGGCATCACGGTCCACCGTCATGCTGACGGCTTTAAGGAAGCAGAGCTGGAGCTTTGTTCCTGAGAACCGGCAGTTGCTGGTTTGCGTGGTTTACCTCTAGCACCTCTGTTGGCTGTAGAAGATCCTCTGACTTTGCCCTTAAACTTGGCAGTCCTAAAGGACTGTAGAGTAGGTCCTGAGTAGGTCTTCCTGGTTGGGGGAGCTGCAGAAGGAAGATATGTGGACTTACCCGCAGTAGCTTTGGAGATCCATTTGTCTAGTTTGTCTCCAAATAAGGTCTCTCCTGTGAAGGGTAGGCCTTCCATGCCTTTCCTGGAGACCACATCCGCAGTCCACTGGCGTAACTATAAGCCCCTGCGTGCAGAGACTCAATTTTACGATCAGCCGTGTCTTTCAGGGAGGCTGCACCAGGGACAGGCAATACAATTTTCCGTGACAATCTGGACACTGATGCATCCACTATCGGTGGACTTCCCCATTTTTTCCTATCCTCAGGAGGAAAAAGAAAAAATGAGAGTAACCTTTTAGGGATTTGAAATTTCTTATCAGGATTAACCCATGGTTCTTCAGACAGGGTATTCAATTCCTTTGACACAGGAAAAGTGACAGGACTTTTCTTTACATTAAAATAAGATTCCTCACACTCCTCTGCCACCTTATCAGGAATTTGCAGAACATCTCTGATAGCCTCTATAAGAGACTCTATTCCCTGTGACAGTGCAGCGTCCCCACCTTCTGAATCCACCTCTCCCTCCTCCATGTCCGACCCCTCAGCGTCAGCCAGACTGCAGGATATGGGCCAGAGTTCGTTTTTGCAGACAAATGGAAGGGGACTGAGACGCTTGTTTGGGGACTGAGTCTCTATTCATAATCTCATCCAGTCTGTCTTAAGTATTGCATCTCTTTCTCCTGGCGGGACAATTTTATTAGAGATATTGGAAATCATTCCTTTAATCATTCCAGCTACAATGGTTCAGCCCCGCTAGCCTGAGAAGATGCACTACACTGAGTACATAGTAGTGAGCTCCCTGGGGAAAAGGAACACTCTGCCGTACATGAAACACACTCTTGGCCTGACATTGTAAATGTGACAGGACACGCACACAGGAAAGGTTAAAATGCACAATTAACCCACAAAGAGCCCTTCCGGAAGACACAAATATTTTGGAGCCAGCACACAGCGCCCTTATTGCTTATGCTAACCTTAGCCGGGTTGCAGACTAAGGCCCGAGATTGGGGACTTAGTACACTAATAATTGCTCGCTTACACCCCCCCCCCCCCCCCCCCCCGCTATGACCCCCTGGTACCGCTGAGGTAATCTGGAGTCACACCAGAGGTGCTGCGCGTCCATGTCAGTCAGCGTCTGTATCCACTGCAGGGGGAAAATGGCGCTGGTGAGTTGATGGATCTTCATAGTGAAGCCCCGCCCCTTCAATGGCGCGCTGTCTTCCCAATTTTTTTTATACAGGTTGAGGTAATTTTGTGCTTAAAATGGAGACAGATCCGTTTTAAGGCTTTGATTGCCAGTCTGGGTACTGTGTACAGTGTACTGAGACGCAGTTGTGTACTGAGTCTGAGTCTGGAGACACAATCTGCCCCGGTGAGAAGCCGTGCGCCTCCATACCCTCATGCCGCCATAATGGCCGGCGACTCGCTTACTGGGACGCCGGCTCAGTACTCACCACTCTTCATTCTTCTGGCTCTGTTAGGGGTGGCGGCGTGCTGCGGGAATGTACGCTCGCCGTGGTGGGGCTTGCGAATAGTCCCCTCAGGAGCTAATGTCCTGTCAGCGGGGAACGAGACCATTAACTCTTCAAGAGGTTGGACCGTTCTTCCCCTAAGTCCCACGAAGCAGGCAGGCTGGTGCCATCCTGTCCTGCCTGAAAATAACGAACAGAAAAATAAATGCAGAAAACTCTTCAGGAGCTTCCATCAGCGTGACCGGCTCCTCCAGGAACATTTTGTAAACTGAATCTGGTAGGAGGGGCATAGAGGGAGGAGCCAGCCCACGCTATCAAATTCTTAAAGTGCCCATGGCTCCCAGTGGACCCTTCTATACCCCATGGTACTAAATGGATCCCCAGTATCCTCTAGGACGTAAGAGCATTACACGCATTTAATAGTTCAATAACGTTACATTTATTGTACCAGACAAAAACGCTCAATGGTTGCTTGACAGAAAGCAGAAAAGGTCACATGCTGCTTGATCAACAACCAGCTAAGGCCAGCGACACAGGGGGCATCACTGTGTATTCTTAGTTAATCCCGCAGGATTCTAAACACGTTGGAACGCACAGGCAAGCAGATGGGAGCTAGTGTGTGAAGCAACGGGACTGCGATCATAGCAGCTGACGTCATCATTAGCCGCAGGCAGGACTTTCGGGCATGTCCGAAGACTCTACCCCCTGAACTCACAGCGGTAAAAACCACACCGCCAACTCAATACAAGGTAAGGTAGGCACAGTTTTACATTAGCCCAGAAGGGCATGAACGGGCAAAGCGTATTAAATATCCAGACTGCGTACCTTAGCTCCACCCGCTGCTCATTGTTCACAAGAGCAGCTGTAGACAGATTATTTACTTTTTATTTTTTCCTCAATTCTAATATCCTTATTTTATTTTTTTAAATTGTCTTGTTAATTTTAAACTTATTATTTCATTATTATTTTTGTCTTTGTCAAACCTCCTCCCCACTCCCCCTGCTTTATATTAAGCTAAGGAACCTATTTTTCAATCTTCAACAAGGTAAGTAAAATCTGATTGGTTGCTATGGGTAACATCTCCACTTCAATAAACCCGTAAGTGTCATTTAAGTGCTCAGAACCGAGCATTCTATATTTAATTTTTCTCGAGTCCCCATGTTCCAAAATGGACTCTCAGTCTAAGCTAAACATTACATTATGGAAGGGTAGGAATGAGAAAATGATAAAGAATTACCTCGAAATGATGCGCCTCCCTTACGCGCCATATTTCGGACATCAATATCACAGCAGTCATCTTTTAATGCTGCTTCAGTTAGGTGCATCATAGATCGACCATCAAAGTCACTTGGTGCATCTGAGAAACGGCTGCGTTTCCTCCTTTGCTCCTTGCTGCTGCCAGTAACGTCCTGCGGCAATTCTGGGTCAGTTTTGCGTTTCAGAGATCGGATATCAACGTCATCGTAGTAACCTTTAATTAACGCATCTCCTCCACTTTTATGCTGACCTGCTGTTCCGCTTTCACGTTTCATATATCGGATATCAACGTCAGAGGGATCACGTTGCAATTTTAAGCCACCTCCAACACCACGCGGGAATGGCAATTCAACATCACGATTCATTAATCGGCTTTCAGGGTGGCCACTTTGTAATGCTGAACCGCTTCCACCAAAATGTTGAAACGGTTGGGCACCTCTAATGTCACGTTCAAGAGGTGGACCGCTGCCACCGCCACCACCGTCACGCGGAAATGGCCTGCCACTGTCGTACTCAAATAGGGGTCTAATTCCACTGTCATACTGAGATGGGGGGCCACTTCTCCTGTCATACTGAAATGAGGAGCCACTTCTGTTGTCATACTGAAATGAGGGACCACCTACACTGTCATAATGAAATGGGGGTCCACCTCCGGCATCACGTTGAACTGTTGGGCCACCTGTGACATTATGTTGAACTGTTGGGCCACCTCTACCATCACGTTGACCTGTTGGGCCACCTCTACCGTCACGTAGGCCTGTTGGATCATCTCTACGGTCATGTTGACCTGTTGGTCCACCTCTACTATCATATTGAACAGTCGGGCCGCCTCTACTGTCATATTGAACATTCGGACCTCCTCTACTGTCATATTGAACAGCTGGGCCGCCTCTACTGTCATATTGAGCAGTCTGGCCGCCTCTACTGTCATATTGAGCAGTCTGGCCGCCTCTACTGTCATACTGAGCAGTCGGACCGCCTCTACTGTCATACTGAGCAGTCTGGCCGCCTCTACTGTCATATTGAGCAGTCTGGCCGCCTCTACTGTCATACTGAGCAGTCGGACCGCCTCTACTGTCATACTGAACTGCCGGGCCACCTCTGCCATCATACTGAACTGCCGGGCCACCTCTGCCATCACGCTGACCTGTTGGATCATCTTTGTAATGTGGACCTGTTGGGCCTCCTCTACCATCACGATAACCTGTCAGGCCGTCTCTACTGTCATAATGAACAGTTGGGCCACCACTACCATCATAATGAACTGCCGGGCCACCTCTATCGTCACGTTGACCTGTTGGATCATCTCTACTGTCACGTTGACCTACTGGGCCGTCTCTACCATCACGATGACCAGTTGGGCCGCCTCTGTCATATTGAAGAGTCGGGCCAACTCTACCATCATACTGAAATGGCGGACCACCTCTATCATCACGTTGAACTGTTGGATCATCTCTGATGTCACGTTGACCTGTTGGGCCACCTCTGCTGTCATACTGAACAGTCGCGCCACCTCTACCATCACGTTGAACTGTTGGATCATCTCTACTGTCACGTGGACCTGTTGGGCCGCCTCTACTGTCATACTGAACAGTTGGGCGACCTCTAACATCATGCTGAACAAACGGGCCACTTCTACCATCACGTTGAACTGTTGGATCATCTCTACTGTCACGTTGAACTGTTGGGCCACCTCTACTGTCATATTGAACAGTCGGGCCACCTCTACCATCACGTTGAACTGTCGAGCCACGTCCACTGTCTGGCTCAGATTTCAGCCTACCTCCACTATCACGTGGAAGTGATGGGCTACCTGCACGGTTTGTTGGTGCAGGATCATCCAACTCATCCTCACCTGGCGAAAGATCTATGCCAAAAAAAACATAAAATTATTTAAATGTCTTATACAGAAAAACAACAGGGATCTACATGAAACATACACAACTTTCTTATAAAAGGCTAACTGAAATAACAGACATTTAAATAAATCCATTATCTGACACTTAAGACGCATGATGTATAAAGCTGCGCGCAAAACTAACTAATCCGCACTAATGTTAATAAAATGGCATCTCAAATATATAACATAATTGGAGGATTCACAAAGTTGCAACAAATATGAAAAGAAACAAAACTTGTTTGGCATGGCTAAATGCAGTGACAAATGAAGTTACAAACGACAACTGTTACAATTTGGGTAATACCACCGCACGTTTATCAATGCAACTTTGCAAACTGAGTACACAACATACAAATGACATACAAACCGAAAATCGCACACTAAAATTCTATACAATAAGCATTCAATCACTTTGTACAAAAAAATAAAATAAACGGCGAAAAGCGAGCCGCACAGATCACAATTATTGCAGTACAGCCGCCATATGTCAAACAGATCAATGAATAAAATGGGTGGTCTTCAGTATGCCGACTGACGGGATCCCGGCGCGCAGTATACCGGCGCCGGACTCCCGACAGCCGGCATACCGACACTTATTCTCCCTCGTGGGGTCCACGACCCCCCTAGAGGGAGAATAAAATACCGTGCCCGTAGCGTGAAAAGCGCAGCGAGCCCGCAATGGGGCTCATTTGCGCTCGCCACACTGTCGGTAAGCCGGCGGTCAGGCTCCCGGCGCCGGTATGCTGGTCGCCGGGAGCCCGACCGCCGGCATACCATACTGAACCCAATAAAACAGTAGTAACATGTTATCAAAGTTGATTTAACACCATAACAATTTCAGAACACATGTCCATCCCCTTGAAGCAGTGGGTAAAGAGAGGGAAGAGTGTGAGCTTAAGGAGTGAAATGTTTAAATTTCCCACTGCACTGAATACCCCAGTGCTCCTGTGTGCTCTATTGATGAAAGAGAGAGGTTTTGTATTTAAAAGGACAAAGTGCTACCATTTGAGTGAGGACTCAGGGCAGCATTCAATTGAAGTCGGAACTGCCGTCTAGTCGGAAAGACTGCAGTTTCCGACTTTTTTAGGCTGAATCACGATTGGACCTATTCACTGGCCCTGCCGTTTTTCCGACATGTCGGCAATTCCGACTTGTCGGAAAACACGTGGATCGGCGGATAAGCCGATCCACGTTTTGCCCGATTTGCCGCCAAATCCGACAGGTTTTAGTCCCGTTTTTCGACAATGTCAATCAGACTTTAAACATTTTCGGAAACTGTCAAAACCGGTCGGATTTGGCCTCAAACTGAATACTGAACTGTTGGATCCTTTCCGTCAGCAAGGATCCGACATCAATTGAATACTGCCCTTAGTCTATATCATATTATCACAAGGTCTTGTTTAGGACTACTTTCTCTAAATGTCTTGATACAATAATCGGTAAGAGTTCCGGACTGTCACAGAGCTGCTTCAGACATCCAGAATTCCTACAGACTTGTAACTTTTTCCTGGACTATAGGATCATACAACGGCAGGAATTTACGGTGTCTTTCTTGGTATCAGTGATCGAAACCGCTGCAACAAGATAGCCAGCTCACGTATATCATGAATGTTATTATATATACTATAATGTTGTTAGATTTCAGAACTCCATTTAACATTTCACTCATCTGTCAGCAGCCACCATATACATGCCTGTGTACCAATATAGTCACGATGGCCTACATACAGCGACTGCCACGCAATTTTCTACAATATATGTCAATGGAGTCACAATAGTTAATAGAGCAATGGCGTTAGTGTGCAGGCAAATTGCTGGAAGCTATACAGTCCATTTCAGTATGCTGTGGGACTGATGCAGAGAGTACGTCAGCCTGCAGGGGAGTATCTACATGATTTCACTCTGCGTGCGCTATGGATAATGGTGACTTGTCGGAAACTAAGCGCCTACGCTGCTGATGAAGACGCGCACCCATCTTGAAATGCGACTAACACTAATCTACAGCGTTTCATTGGTAAATGATCCGTCTCCAAAGACAAACAAGCAGCTCTGTGTCGCAATGAGCCTGCCCCGCCCCCAAGCATGTGAAGTGGGCTGGAACCAGGAAGTAGATCACTTGCACGCGCCAGGCAGCAGTACTGGTTGCAGGGACACCAATGGTGTTCCTTTTGGGTTTGCTCTGGTTTCTCCTTACATGAAAATGGAATTTTATTACTTTACAGTATTACAGTTTGATTGGTTCACTTTAATTTAGTTTAACTAAGTTATCTTAAAATCAACAGCTAGGCCCTGACCTTCTTTAATATACCACTGTCTCAGACTTTTATATCCGTACCATACCACAATTCAGTTACTCTGGCAAAAGCCGGTTCCTAAATGTCAACCTCGATTCGCTGGGTCATTAAGTCGACAAGATTTAGGTCGACAGTCATTAGGTCGACCACTATTGGTTGACATGCATTAGGCAGGCATGGAAAATGGCCGACATGGTTTAAAAAAAAAAACTTTTTATGATGTTTTCTTCGTAAAGTGACGGGGAACCACAATTAGTGCACCATGTCCCCTCGCATGGCTCGCCATGCTTCGGGCAAGGTGCCTTACCGTTCCAATAGTAGTCCACGTGGATCGTAGTATGAAAACGTTCAAAAAAATGGGAAAAACTCAGTCGACCTTTATCCATGTCGACCAATCAATCTTATCCATGTCGACCATGTTCTTTCTTTATTGCAAATGTAATGAATGATGCTGTTTGGACAGGTCTACACGTATCCCCAACTCATGGGGGATTATGGTATATGGTGCCTCTACGTGTAATGTAACAAAGGCCTAAGAGGCCTTCTCCACCTTATCCAGGTCATTTAATAAGTGGGTGGTATCTCTGAGATCACACCTATAGCAAGACAGTAACTAACGATCACAGATGAGTACAGCGCTGCACAAGGGCGGAAATAATAATCCATGCTGCTTATTAGAGGAAATTGCGTCCATTCTGACACACACGCTGTATCCGCCACAATGTGTTCCTGTAAATTGCGAGTCTTTATTGTGTCACCATTTGGGGATTATAACATGAATCTGGGGACGTATCTGGGATCCAGAATCCTAGCAACAAAACAGTTGTGTTATTCAATGATAAAGAACTATAAGTGAAGCGTGTCAGGTGGTTATGCGGGTGGCGATACTAGAAAGTAGAGGCAGGTAGAGACAGCTTTGTGTGAACTCTCCTATATCTGACATGTTTGGCATCAGAAGTATTTTGAATAACAGAATAAAGTAACAAGTGTGAACCTACCTTCAGTAAAGGATTCAAATTTCCCACTTTCTATTTCCTGAGCAAAAACTGTATTCACAACCTAATCCAAAGAGAAAAATCCATAAATACATATTTAAATGGCTTTTAACGCGGAAAGACATATACATTAATATGACAAATGTGCATAATTAAGACAACTATTAAACACCCCCCCACACTAAAACGACAATCCTAACAAGGAGAACACTAGAGAAATAGGGGTCCAGCGTCCCATGCTGGTCGGGGGAAAAATAGGATTTTAATTACCTACCGGTAAATCCTTTTTGAATAGTCCATAAGGGATACTGGGATCACTTACTACGATAGGGTACAGATGGGGTCAAAGAGGAGCCAGTGCACTTTAAATTTCTTCTACTGGGTGTGCTGGCTCCTCCCCTCCCAAGACAGTCTAGGTCACAGGTTCTCAAACTCGGTACAAAAATGAGATGTAATAAAAATGGAGAAATAGTGTTAAAGTAATTAGTGTGTAAAGTGTCCCTTTCAAGCACCTGAATAGTATCACTAAGCTGATTGAGCATCTGCCACTATATGTCTGTTGTGAGAGGCAGAGAGGTTCCTGCATTAGGAGGAGGTGCAGGCCCTGACATGCCACATGGAGCATTATGGGGTTGCTCCAAGGTAGGTAGCTCTTAGCTTAGACATATTGTAGTAAGGAGCCTTTATCATGTGGCTCCTTGCTGGTTAATCATAGACCCAGATTGGGGTAATGGAGGTGTGAGGTGTGGTGCCTCTGGACTGGCTGAGCTGGATGGCTTTAATGTGGCATACCTCTACATTCTATTAACACTAATTACTTTAACACTATTTCTCCATTTTAATTACATCTCATTTTTGTATCACCCTTATCATGTCTTCGGCTTCCTAACACTAATTTATTAACACTATAGTTTTTTCACTGGTATGCTGCCCTGGGCCTTCTGGCTTATGCTGGTATTTTGGGGTGCCACACCCTGCACCTAGATATAGCGCTTGGGACCCCAAATATACAGAGAGGCCTTGATGCGGCTTTGGGGCTTAACCATACATTTGCGCAAATATATGTAACGAAGATCCCTGAATTCTATTATTATGTGGGATTTACATTTGGTTACTGTTATCATGCAGTGTGCTGGGGGAAATAAAATACCTTTTTTCCCAGCAAGGATGAAAGAAAAATAATGGAACAGATGTATTAAGCTTGGAGAAGTGATAAAGCAGTGATAAGTGCAAGGTGATAACGCACCAGCCAATCAGCTCCAATATGTAAATTTACAGTTAGGAGCTGATTAGCTGGTGTTTTATCACCTCGCACTTATCTCTGCTTTATCACTTCTCCAGGCTTACTACATCTGCACCTATGTTTCTATGACAGCTAAAAAATTGCAAAAAAACAAGATGAAGTAGTGGAACTAGCTGCTATCAATATAATAACCGGAACTGACGCGTGTAATTGCCCCAAGCCATAACTGGAGTAATAGATGGCGACTACACTTACATTTATTTTCTTCTTTTTGTGGGTTTGTTCTATCGCCAGAGCATTGTTTTGCAGCTTCCTGTAATCCGTCGTGACTTTTATTTGGTGGTTAATATTTATACCCATAATAGGATGATGCTTGCTCTGAAACACAAAAAAAGCAAGAAATTAAATCATCAACAGCATTACCCCCGAGAAACGGGATATTCCAAAATATCTGCGTGTTCCTGGCCTTTAATTACAGATAGCAAGAGAGTGAGCAAAGTATCCACTACAGAGTATTTAGCATAGGCAGGTCATCTGCACCATGCGCAGGGAGCTCCGCCAGTACTCATCAGAACACAACCAATGAAATCACCAGGGGCCAGTGACATCACTAAGCGTATGCGTCTCAGTACAATTACTGCGTTCTCATGAATACTGGCTAAGCTCATGGAACGGCTGTAGGCAAAAGGAAACAATATTAGCAAAACTATTTCATGTTGGATACAACCGAGCCCCCTTTACGCCAGCTACTGTATATGAATGTGCGTTCTCAGATTTTAGAAATTCTCGGCACATACCCCAAATTGTTCTGAAACACTGGCTAAAGCGTAGACAAAACCTTGTACTCTGTCCTTGCGCATATATCAAAGCTTCCTGCAGAAAAATAACTAGGTACTTAAATGGGTATGTAGTCATTGGGGGTCGTTCAGATGTGTTTGGAGCTGCTGTGTCCATAGCAAAGTACTGATTAGCGGTACTTTGCGCATGACCCATTCTGTGCCTGCGCAAACGGCCCCTGCGACGCCGGGCGGCATCAGACTGTCCGTGATTGACAGTCTGATGCCATTAAGGGGCGACGACGGACTCCGTTTCTCCAATTGAAGGTGTGTCGCTGCCGTTGCGGGGGGTGGAAAGAGACCAGGATCTCCCGGCCTGTAAGTAATGACGCCCACCATGCGCGACCCCGTGGGTCTTGCAGCCAACCGGTGGTGTCTGAGATGATCCGATACTGAGCCCTAGGATGCAGCTTGGAAGTAATGCAGCGGAGGAGGCGTCCAGCAGCTCCAACCACATCTGAATGACCCCTCCATTATGTCAACATTCAGAATGCTGACACCGGAATGTCAACACACGTTCGACAGTGACCATGTCAATACATTTCTCCCATTAGAGTTAAGCTGTGGTTAGGGCGCTAACACTGAAGGAAACACTCCTGACATGCTGGCTGTCTACGTTATGGAGTCGATCTAATTAGCGGCGATTTACTACTGTATACGCTGCACTATAATATGCTGCACTTATGGTACCAAGAGATTACGGTACTCCATAGGGCTGCGTACATTAATCCATGACTCTTACGGCGAGATAGCGCTGTGTGGACGGTGAGTTTTGATGCTCTTGCTGGCGTTTACACTTGCGAGCAGGGCGAGTGCATTGAATTGACCCTTAAGTGCATGCTGACATGACAGACAACATTCCGGTGTCGACACTACATACAATGCCCCTAAAATGAAAGATCCCCCTAGAACTTCACAAGAACCTTTAAGCCTCTGAGAAGAGGATGATGGGAAACGCTGCAACTACCAGCACAAGGAGTGATCGTACGCCGGTGGCACAAACCAGCAAAGTACTTACCAAGTACAAAATCCTATGCCGGATTCCAGTGATATGGCAGAAGATGGAGTCATCTTTGAGCACACGGTCGCAGAGTTTGCATTCGTACATACGGACGCCATATTCATCTTCAGCATACTCGTAGATGTATTCAAGACCTGGTTGAACAGAGGAAACATTAATACAACTTGTAATATTTGACACTGGTCAGCCCAGATAAGTTTGGGCAGCTCGCTTGAGCGATCCTCAAACTGGGTGCATCAAAGCTTTCAGGTGGTCACTAAAGGGAGGACCAATGGCGCTCTGAGGGATATTGCATGTTGGGAATAGCAGGCCAACCGGAGACTAGACATTTGACCAAACCTGCCCCAAGCCTTTCTTACAAGAACATATTTACACTGAGGCCGTCATTCAAGTCGTCACCTACACAGTGGCTCTTGGTGTATAAGCTTGGCTACTGGGAGACATCACTGAAGAGCCAGAAATAGCTGTAAAAGCCCACCCTATAAACACCCGGCCTATAAACACCCGGCCTATAAACACCCGGCCTATAAACACCCGGCCTATAAACACCCGGCCTATAAACACCCGGCCTATAAACACCCGGCCTATAAACACCCGGCTGTTCACTGAGCTGAGAGCAGCAACACGATTCCATGTTATGTTATATCCCAGTGTTCAGAGCCTCTCTGTTTACCTCTATAACGCCATGTCGTCATGCCTGAGCAGTGAAGTGAACTGCACACGGACAGAAAGTCCCCGTCACCTGATCACTGAATTACAGAGCTGACTGGGCAACTCAGTCTACAGCTTTCACCTGATTGGCCGCCCTGCTCACGTCACCACCTAGGTTCGGTCGAGGTGCCTACTGGATTTTGTGGGAAGGGTGAAAACTTAAGGCCCGATTCAGATTTATTTTTTATTTTTTTTACAGGTTATCCAATATGGATCACCAGCGTAAAAAAAAAAAAAAAAAAGCCGACCTCCTGAAAACACACAGGTTCAGTGAAACCTGTGTGTTTTCGGTAGAAACAGCAACGGGGCTATTTCCGTTGATTTGGTTTCGCCCGCCTGAGGTACTGTAGTCGAAACAAAATCCCCGATAAACGCCGCGACCTGCAGTGTCCCTTGCCCGCCGCTGCAGTGGCATGCTGGGATTGCAGGGAGGCCGCCGCGACCCAGGAGCAGACACTTGGTGCTTAACCCCGGCAGGGAAGCCGGGGCAGCGCCACGAACCGAATCCCCCATCTTCCCCCGCCCCCGGGTCACTGCAGCGCTGCACCGGGAGCAGTCAGGAGCTGGCACCCTGTGCAGCATCAGGTAACCCCGGATAAGCCGCCGCTAGTGCCGGCTTATCGGGTATAATAGGATATCCCCCGGCAGGACAATTAGTCCCGGGGCTAATTGGATACCCCCCTGCACCTGCTACGTTCCCCGGTGATCAATGCTGAACAGGGGCTGTGTGAAAAAGAGGATTTTGGTACTTACCGATAAATCCATTTCTCTGAATCCTCTAGGGGACACTGGAGTTCCTTAGACATTAGGGGTGTGAAGCTTGCAACCGGAGGTGTGGCACAATCTAAAATTAGTATTGTCTGCACAGCCGGCTCCTCCCCCCTCAGTTTCTAAAATTTGACTGAGAGAATAGGACATACTATAGCACCTGGCGAGGAACCGAACCGTACAACATAGCAAACAGCATCCAAGAAACTTCTTCAACCAAAACTAACACCGTTTGTACGAACTGTGTGAACAATAACCCAAACACAGCAGGTTGACAGCACCGAGGTGGGCGTCCAGTGTCCCCTAGAGGATTCAGAGAAATGGATTTATCGGTAAGTACCAAAATCCTCTTTTCTCTTTCATCCACTAGGGGACACTGGAGTTCCTTAGACATTAGGGGACGTCCCAAAGTTATCCCCTAGGGAGGGAGTGCTGTCTGTTGCCTGTTAAACCAAACGTCTGAACTTAGAATCCTCGGACGCAAAGGTATCAAACTTGTAAAATTTTGCGAACGTGTGGGCTGAGGACCACGTCGCCGCTCTGCAAAGTTGAGTCGTAGAAACACCTCTGGCAGTCGCCCAGGAGGCACCCACCGACCGGGTAATAGGAGCACCGTCTGTACCGGAACCAGTTTACCACAGGAAACATAAGTTTGCCAAATGGCAAGTCTAATCCATCGAGACAGAGACTGCCTAGAAGCCGGCCAACCCTTTTTTGGCCCATCATATAGGACAAATAAATGGTCCGACTTCCTAAAGGACGACGTAATGTGTACGTACACCCGCAACGCTCTGACAACATTCAAGGATACATCCCCATGTGCGAGACACTGGAAAGATGGGACCACAATCGGCTGGTTTACATGAAACCCCGAAACAACCTTAGGAAGGAAATCCGCTCTTGTACAGAGTTCCGCCCGATCCTCATGAAAAATCAAAAAAGGACTCTTACACGATAAGGCTCCTAACTCAAACCCTCCTGGCCAAAGCCAAGACCAGCAATAATGTTACCTTCCAAGAGAGATATTTCAGGTCTGTTCTCGGTAACGGCTCAAAGAGTGGCGATTTAAAAAAAAAAAAAAAACTAACACCAAATTTAAATCCCATGGTGCAGTGGGAGTACGAAAAGGGGGCTGTATCCTCAGAACCCCTTGTAAAAAAGTTGGAACCTCTGGCAAGGATGCCAACCGCTGTTGAAAAAGGATGGAAAGAGCAGACACTTGAACCTTCAGAGATCCCAGCCGCAGCCCTAACTCTAGGCTGACCTGAAGGAAAAGAAAAAGTCTGGATAAGTGGAAGGTCGTCGAATTCCATCCACGTTCCTGACACTAGTCTATGTACTTCTTCCAAATTCTGTAGTAGTGCATGGCTGTGACCGGTGTCTTAGCTGCCACCATCATAGGAATGGCCCTTCTAGGTATCCCTCTGTTCCTTAAGATCTGGGTTTCAATAGCCACGCAGTTAAACGCAGCCTATTCAGGTCCGGGTGGTGAAACGGGCCTTGAGATAGCAGATCCTCTCTCTGAGGTACCGCCAAGGGTCGTCCGCTAACAATCTATGTAGATCCGAGTACCAACTCCTGCATGGCCAATCTGGTGCGATTAGAATCGCCCACACTCATTCTCGTTTCAACCTCTTCAGAACCCTCGGTATGAGTGGAAAAGGTGGGAAGATGTAAACCTTTTTGTAACATAAGGAAGTGTTAATGCGTCCACTCCTTCTGCTGCTGGAAGCCTTGTTCTGGACACATCTGGTCAGCCAATGGTTCTGCCGCGACGCCAATAGGTCGACCTGAGGTAGACCCCATCTCCTCACCACCATGTTGAAAATCCGTGGATGCAGGCACCACTCTCCCGGATGCATGTCCTGGCGACTGAGATAATCCGCCTTCCAGTTCTCCACTCCCGGAATGAACACCGCTGAGAGGATGACGTTTCGCCTTTCCGCCCACAACAAGATCCTTGTGGCTTCTTTTAATGCCATCCTGCTCTTTGTTCCCCCTTGACGGTTTATGTAAGCCGTCGTTGTGACATTGTCCGACTGTATCCGTACGTAATGACCCATGACTAGGTCTTCGGCTAAGAGAAGCGCATTGTAAACTGCTCTTAGTTCGAGAATATTTACGGGTAATCTGCTCTCCTGTAACGTCCACCTTCCTTGAAACTGACGGTCTTCGAGGACGGCACCCCAACCTCTGAGACTGGCGTTCGTTGTCAGGATCCTCCAATCCCAAATGCCAAATCTCCACCCTGCTGCGAGGTTCTTGTGTAACGACAACCATATCAAGGAGACACGTACTTGTGGTTGAAATCGGATTCTCCGATGAAGAAGCTAGTGCGAACCTGCTCCTTGACCAATAAGGTTCATCTGGAATGGCCGGGAATTTAGTGTGCCGTACTGGAGAGCTTTGAACAACGCCACCATCTTCCCGAGAAGTTGCACACAGAGGTGCAGAGAAACCGTCGGTGTCTTTAGTACCTGAGCCACTAACTTCTGTATGTCCTGGATCTTGGACTCTGACAGGAAAATTTTCAATTTCACCGTGTCCAAGATGAGACTGAATCCGCTGAGTTGGAATGAGGTTGGATTTCTGGAAGTTCACTATCCACCCGTGTTGAATGAGAAATCGTGAGATGTCTGGGCATCCTGTATCAGCTTCTCTCGAGAGGAGGCCCTGATCAGAAGATCGTCTAGATAAGGTATTATCGTGACCCCCTAATAGCTTCAGTCCTGCAACCATGACTGCCATAATCTTCGTGAAGATCCTTGGGGCTGATGATAGACCGAATGGCAGAGTTCTGAATTGGTAATGATCCCTCACCAGTGCAAACCTTAGGTAAGCCTGGTGGGGAGACCAAATAGGGATATGCAGGTATGCCTCCTTTATGTTCCAAACCTGCAATGACCTACTGGATTGATTCCATCTTGAATTTGTAAACCCTTAGAAACTGGTTTAAAACTTTTAAATTGAGTATCGGCCTGACCCTCCTGTCTGGCTTTGGCACAACAAAAAGACTGGACTAGAACCCCGTTCCTCCCTGAGAGGCGGGAACTTGAACAATGACCTCTGACCGTAGTAAGTTCTGAATTGCTGTCAGTAGTGCTTTTGCCTTCTGAGGGCACCGAGGCAAACCCGTTGTAAAAAAACTGTGAGGTCTCTCTTGGAAATCCATTTTGTACCCCTGTGAGATTATGTTGTTTATGCAAAGTTCTGGTGAGGTGATGGCTTATACGTCATGAAAACCTTCCAGACGTGCGCCCACCACGGGGGACTCCAGGTGAGCTGAGAGACCGTCTTGCCACGGTCTTGTCAGCAGGTTTCTCCTGCTTTCTGGGTGTTGTCTGTGAGCGGCCTCTACCTCTGCCCCCACGTGCCTGCGCACCGAAACCTCTTCCTCGGGTTTGAAAGGACTGAAATCTGAACAAATTAAACCTTGGACCCGACTAACCTTCATATAAGGAATAGGTAGGAATGTGGACTTCCCTGCCGTAACCTGTGCAATCCATTTGTCCAACTCAGGACCAAAATGCAGTTCACCCCCAAAGGGAATGGATTCCACCGCCTTCTTGGTGTCAGTCTCCTTGCCATTCTCCGAGTCATAAAATCCGTCTAGCCGATATGGCCGATGCGGAGATGCGCGATGCAATCCTGCGAGCATCCTTTGAGGCCTGACACAAGTATGAAGCAGATTCTCGAATGTGTTCAGCCAGTCGGGTAATCCCTTCCAAGCTATCTTCCTTCTCAATAGCCTGTACACTACGGCTAGCCCATGCTCCCATGGCCTTGTTAACCCAAGCACAGATGAGCGTAGGTCTCTGTGCCACACCTGCGGTTACAAAAATCGACTTTAAAGCCGTGTCAACCTTACGGTCTGTCCTTTCAAGTCGTTACATTAGGTATCGGTAAGATTGTCTTCTTTGACAATTTTCTAGGGAGGCATCCACAACTGGCGTAGTCTCCCATTTTTCCATTACACCCTTAGGTAAAGGGTACGTTACTTGAACCCGTTTCGGAAATTGAAAACGTTTAACAGGTTGTTTCCAAGCCAATTTGAGCTTGGAGAGATCTAGGAATGGGAAAAACAGCTGAATGCGGTTTTTGGGATTCGAATAATTTGAATTCCTCAGGTTTTAAAGTTCAGGATTTCTTTCACCGCGTCAATTTATGAATCAAGACCCGAGAATGCCGTATCCTCTTCCGGAGAATCGGCGTCTAGATTAGATTCAACTAACTCACCTTCCTCCGTCTCCATAATAAGACCCTCCTCCTCTGATAGTGGTACAACAGGAAGAGGCCTGTTAACTGCCTTACGCACATTCGTTTCTGCTTGTGCGGGCGGCGTTAACTTGATAAGAAATTCTTCCATCGTCTTAGAGAATCCCGCAGCCCATTCCGATTGCTGCTTGCGTGATTCTCCATTTCCTTGGAGATGCTGTATGCAAGGGTATTCTGCCATGACCTAGACGGAGCACTGCTCCCAGGTGGAGCGTCCTTGTCCAAGCATGAGACGCACACCCTGGAGCTGCCAACCCGCGTGTTTACAAACATAGTAGGTCTTGGCTGGTGCTTTAGACATGCTGTGCCCGCTTGTGTGGGCTTAAACCGCCTATCAGACTAATATGCAGCGCTTTCACCCTTTAAAGTAGGAAGAGAAAGACTGTATCAAGTGATGGAAGCGAAGGTCTTGGAAACGGCTGGGAAAACCTTTCCTTTCTTTGCGTAAGAATGGAAGAGGGCAAAAATAAAAATTGTTAAAAATAAATAAATAACACCAGCCTTATGCAACCCTCACCGATCCCACTGTAAATCAGCTACGATGGTAGGGTTGTTCACGTGCTTCCCAGTATTTTCGTCAGGATCTTTGTATAGAATTCCTTTGAAAATATAAACAATAACGTAGGATTATGTCTCAGGAGATCCAAATTATCTATATAAAATATCACCAGCAGAGGGAGCCGTTATAATAATAATAATAAAATCCTTGTGGATTCATTTTATTGGATACTTAAAAAGAGAGGGAGGGCTAATCCCTGCCCCTCAGATTCGGCGCCTGTATGTAATTAAAATGGTCGCCGTTGAAATATTTAGGACACTTCTATACCTAACACTAGGTATTGGAGCCCATGTAACCGTAACTCCCGCTGAGGAGTATACTATCCCCCCTATGCTGTGCCCCTACCCGTACGCGGCTCGGCATCTCCTCAGCCGCACTGACTAAACGCACTGCGGCATCAGTCGCGGGGAGAGGGACCCGCAGAGCGCGGCAGAGTCTGCGCTGTGTACAGCGGCGTCTCTCCCCGACAGTGGGCGCGTGCTACGGGACCCTTCCTGTACGGGGGGGGGGGGGGGGGGGGGCGCGGAGACACGTTCTTACCCGCAGCCGCGCTGTGTACTGCGGCGTCTTTCCCCTCCAACATGCTCACTACGGGATCCTTCTGACACGGTCCCATAGTGGCGCATCCAAAGAAGTTTACAAGGGGGGGGGGGGGGGGGGGAAGACGAGACCTGCAGAGCCTGTCCTAACTTCAGCTGCGCTTTCTCTCCCCCCAGCGGCTGTACTAGACCGGGAGACCTACTGCTTTCCCACATTAAGATTAACCATTTAAACTAGGGCCCTTAGTAACAACCAGTACTCACTCTGCTGGGAGGATCTCCAGTCGAGAGATGCAGGTCCCTTCAATAGGGATCTTTGTCTCTCACTAATTTGGGCTTTTGTCTCCCTTTTCATTAGGGTGACGCAGCCATTATCAAGGAAAAACAAATAAAAATATTTAGTCAGGAGCTGAGTTGCTCCACGTGCTACTCCTCCAGCACAATTTTCAAAACTGAGGGAGGAGGGATGTGAAGGGGGAGGAGCCGGCTGTGCAGACAATACTAATTTTAGATTGTGCCACACCTCCGGTTGCAAGCTTCACACCCCTACTGTATAGGACTCCAGTGTCCCCTAGTGGATGAAAGAGAAATAAAAGAAAATACCCACAAGTGACATCAGGATAGCGATACACCTCTCTGGAACACATAACTGTTGCAGGGCATAAGGGAAGTCCGTCATACCCTAACACTAAACACAATGTCAGCTTTGTATGCAAGCTTTCAGCATTCTTTCCCTCATTCGATTCCCATGGCCAGCTCCGGCCACAGCTGTCCAACCCGTATACCTCCCACCGATCTGCTGGACAGGGCACTCCTCAGGCTCCACCCATAAGCGACAGTCCTATAACATGGGGCTTCTGAGCACAGATGAATGGGGAGGGGGCAGAACCTGTGGTGGAAGAAGGCATCAGGCACGGGTAATAAAAGCCCACCCAGGACATCATAGGTTGCCATGAACAAAACCCATGATTGGAAATACTTACGCAGTTAGTAAATGAATATTCTTACAGTGGGTTATAGGAATCTGTATTAATACTATAAGGACGTACCTGGTCTGAGTGCCACCATTGCTGGATGGTGTCGGTGGAAGAGAAGGAGCATATCCAATGGATAAGAGCGAAGCGGAGACATTTTCCAAAAGTGGGTTAATAAGAAGACATGACAGAGCCCTCCCCCCATCCTGTACTAGAAGGATATTGTTCCCCCCATTTACCTGGCATTGTCTCCTAGGAGCAGCTTCTTACCACGCTGCAGGGTGCTGAAGTGGCAGTGAGATGCCACCTCCTCTATAGCCAAACCCAACCAGTGGCATCCTTTCCCCATGAAACATGACAACGCTAGCTGGAATAAATGAGAGGGGTAAAGGTCCCTGATTTGGGGGGGAGGGGGGTTGGGGACTGACCGGGCATTACTGTTCCCCCTGGTCTATTCAACCTGGGGACAATTGCTTTTTTACCAACATCGGCACAGGCACAGTTGGTGCCCATCCATAGGTTTTGCTTTGGGAGGGTGTTCTTACAAATTCAAGGGTTCCCCACTGGCTGGTCAGGGAGCAGGATCCCGAACTTCTATCCATGGGACCTGTGGCCAGAAGTTTCCCAACCTATATGCGCATACCCGATCTTAGACCAATATTTACCATACGCAGTCGTGCATGGCGTACTCATGATACAAAATAAACAAAAGGTCCATAATCTAGGGAGATCCTGATTGCGCTGCAGCACCCAGGAATCCTGCCACCAAATACCCACAGTAAGGTCCGGACGGGCAGAGCTGGAGTGACCTTTTCCTGAGGACTTCCCGGTATAGACCTCCCCCCAGATAAAGAGATGCACCCTTGCCACTTTTTGAAATAAAAAGCGATGGTGGTTTCTACCATTCAGGACCGGACAGGATGTCACAAGATACACGTGTACAGAATAACGTTCCAGTCTGATACATGAGCCCAGGGATATTTCCTATCTTACCGATTATAGGTTCCTTCTTTCCGGATGCTTGGATTTTCTCGTCCAGAGTTTTATACTGTTCCGTATAAGACAACTGTGTTCGTATCACACCCTGTATAACCAATCAGAGTTATTACATCAAGCGGTTTCCATCTAACAGCCACAACCCATGAGTGTACGCTTCAGTCTGGCTATAATGAATGTTATTCTTATAATCTGCTCCATCTGTGCACATACAGTGCATCCGGAAAGTATTCACAGAGCTTCACTTTTCCCACATTTTGTTATGTTACAGCCTTATTCCAAAATGGAGTAAATTCAGGTTTTCCCTCAAAATTCAACACACAATACCCCATAATGACAAACGTGTAAAAACTTTTTTAAAATTTTTTGCAAATTTATTAAAAATAAAAACTAAGAAATCACATGTAATTAAGTATTCACAGCCTTTGCCATGAAGCTCAAAATTGAGCTCAGGTGCATCCTGTTTCCACTGATCATCCTTGAGATGTTCCTACAGCTTAATAAGAGTCCACCTGTAGTAAATTCAGTTGATTGGACATGATTTGGAAAGGCACACACCTGTCTATATAAGGTCCCACACTTGACAGTGCATGTCTGAGCACAAACCAAGCATGAAGTCAAAGGAATTGTCTGTAGACCTCCGAGACAGGATTGTTTCGAGGCACAAATCTGGGGAACACTTTCCGGATGCACTGTACAATGCATTTCACAAATAGTGACGTCATATAGAGAGGGGAAAAAGGGGACTTATGGACTTACCATGTGTGACGGACACCTTTACCCCAATCGGCACATGTTGCGGGAACTGTTGTATGTACCTATTTCTATCTACATTGCAGGCACTTGGAAATGTGAATATGAATGTATATATATTTTCTGGGTTTCAAAACTGAATGTACTTACCCCAGCAATCTAATGGGGTTTGTGCGTGAATCCAGTGGCATTAAACCTCTGTTGCCAATTCCAATTCACAAGAACCAGGGCCACAGCGGTGCTGGAGAGTTGCTGCCTCCAGTTGTAGGGTAATGGCCGTGGTCCTTTGCTGAGGTCCTGAGTTCGGGGACCACCGAGCAGTCGCTCTAGAGAGGCTTTCAGTTTCCTAGGCGGAGCATTGCAGGGGCGTGGCTTCTAAACGGGGAGGAGCGGTGCGGCACGAAAGGGGGCGTAATGTCACACGCAGCCACAGCGATCAGAAAGATGGCGGAGGGCCTCATGCGGGTGCTGGCAGGAGGCAACCCTAGTTTCTGCGATCAAGCAAAAATTGCGTTGCGATCGCAATTTCTGCTTGATCAAGGGGAGAGGGGGGGGGAGGCGGACCCCGCCATGCATTCACATGGATTGCAAATTCTGCTACTTAGCAGAGTTTGCAATCCAACCTGAATCAGGCCCAATGTTCTTGAAGGCACCACAGCGCCGGCACCATTACATCGTCCCTGATAAAACGCTAATTACAGTATTCTGACGCAGTCAGCAGTACAGATGTGGACTCGTACACCATATGGAGCGAGAACCCCGGCGTGACGGAGCCCTCACTTCTTAAAATTGTGCATCTTATTCGTATCGCAAATGCAGCGAAACCTCGCTCAGTGCACCAGACCCTGGGCTGCGACTTTAACCGCTTGGGAATAAGTGCTAATCGCGTACAAAGCCAATAACGTGCACTGGAACAGGACGTGGGAGAAAGCGGTGTCATCGCAGCACTGTGTATACAGGGTCAGACTCAAGCGCACACAGAAGTGTCGCACAACACATTGATCAGCGTAACATAGCAGTGTAGTTATGTGAGGGTTTTTATTCACGCCTCGGACGGCGAGAGAGGACACAAACGTATAACTGTACACAGATAACAAATGGAGAATAGATCAGCGCTCAGTCCTGTTCCAGCATAAATAAATGTCCAAATATAACCTTTCATGAATAGTCCTTTGCAATCGGTGAACAGCTGGTTAACGTCTGTTTGTATGACCACGATCTTCTGTCACATCGTCCTTTTCCAACGCACGTTGGTGTAATCGCTTAATTATAAACGTACTACACTATGTATTTTGTATTTGGTTTCTTTTTGAGGTTTCTCTCATACTGAAGGAATCATATGGTCATAGGAAGTTAACCAGCTGTTCACCGATTGCAAAGGACTATTCATAAAAGGTTTTATTTGGACATTTATTTATGTTGGAACAGGACTGAGCGCTAATCTGTACGCCATTTCTTATCTGTTTGCATGTACAGGGGGATTTGGTGGTCCTTTTGTGTATAGAGCTGCATGGGTCCTTTTTTGCGCCTTGCGACTGTTCTTTTTCTTTGTTCCAGTATAACTGAACACATGTTCCTATCACACTATGCTCGCAGTTATACTGCCGAGTGCATTAAAATGCTTCAATTAGTGTTGACATCATGGTGCCGGGACTGCAATGTTCTTGTTGACACAATGGGGGTCATTCTGAGTTGATCGTAGCTGTGCTAAATTCAGAGATCAGTCACACTGACATGTGGGGGGGACGCCCAGCACAGAGCTAGTTCGCCCCGCATATCAGTCCGGCCCCCCCAGCAGAAGTGCAAAGGAATCGCCCAGTGGCGATGCCTTTGCTCTTCAAGAGTAGCTCCCGGCCAGCACAGCTTCAGCGTGCTGGCCGGGAGCTACTCATCGCTCCCCGGCCCGCAGCGGCTGCGTGTGACGTCACGCAGCCACTGTGGCCCAAAGGTGTGGCCGGACCGCTCCCACGGAACGGTGGGCAAACGCCACTGTTCCGCCCCCTCCCGCCCAGCGATCGCCTCTGCCTGTCAATCAGGCAGAGGCGATCGCTGCCCTGCTACAACCTTCGGCCGTCTGGCATGCGCCGGCGCATGCGCAGTAGGGACCCGTTCGCTCGGCTGCGACAAAAAGCAGTGATTGAATGGGTAAGAATGACCCCCAATGTACCCAAACCAGGAATTCAGCAGAGGTATCAGAAACCCTCCTGCCTCAGGCCTGACTACTGTAGGGATGGCCATCGACCATCAATGATTCGAAATCATTGATGGTTTATGGCCGATGTCAAATACTTTTACCATTGATGGGGGAGGGAGAACCAGATGGTTTCCCGCCATCGATGGTTCAGTGTTACTGAATAGTTTTTTGGGGTTTTTTCTCTCAAAGTGTCAGGTTACGGAGCTTAGCTCTGCCCCCTGACACCCACGAAGCCACGCCCCTGGGCTCTGATTGGCCGCATTTCCTTACACAGTAATGCAGGGATGACCATCGATGGGTAAAACCATTGATGGTTCCCTTCCTGATGGTTTTACACCATCGAGGTTATCAATGGTGACTACAGGATTTCTAGAATTCATCAGAGGTGGTGCTAGACTCGTGGCCTAGAAGTTAGAATGGGTGGAAGATATTAAATCTCCAACCCCAGACTCAGTGGTGCCAGCATGGAGAGGGGGACTAGATGCTACCACCCCTGACCTGACTGCGTGGGGCACAAGGAGGAGATCTGCACCGTCACCAGTCACCGAGTGGAGGAAACAGCATGAGCCCAACTCACCCTCACTCCAGAGAATCAATTGGGACTGGTTAAAAAAAAAAGACAGGGGGCTGGTTTACCCCCTGCCAGCATATAGTGTACCAGCAGCAGAAGATACATTTCTGGCAGCCCATAAAATGTGTTATACACTACCTTAATTGTTAGGGTGTAATGGAAAGTTTCACCTTTAGACAAAAGACATGCTGTGCACCTGTAAAACACGCGTTTTCCTGTGACCCAGAGATAAGAGCTAACACCCCAATATATCCACCGGCTGTTCTGGGTTTAGCCGAGCACCCAGCACTGTCAATAATCTGGCCAACGTCCTGTCAAGGTCAGGACGGTCCAGCAAAAAGGTGCTACAGGCGTTACCCACACCTCCCAGAAGCAAGCGCCAGTAAAGGAGCCCGGTGGTGGGAGAAGAAACTTCTCTCCTACATCTGGATGTATCAATTCGGTGTGCAGCTGATACAGCTGGGATGCATCTGGTTTGGCCGAAACAGCAACCAATAGGATTGGGCAATAGCAGCAGCAGTTTCGCTGTACCCCATACCATATGTATACCACTGGTGACAGAGTAAGCTCATCCAGTCATTCCATTAGGGACGTTTCTCAAAGGCTATCGGAGAACAAGAATGGACTTCTCCTCCTCCCTATAACCGCCCTGCTCCGGCTTCACTTCACTATTAGCCCAACAAGGACATAAAAAAACAACAGCGACACTCACACTCTTGGGTAAGCGGTATGTACAGCTTTTAAGAGAGATTTCAAAGTACATTTTACTTCAACTTCCAGAAGAAACAGTATAGTGTAAGAGGAGGGAAGGAATGCCTTACGCTGGACAGCTACCTGCAGGATATTCCTACCCAAGAAGCAGCAATGCCCACTCTGAAGACTAGATAGCTGATCTACTAACCTTGTCTGGCGATGGCCCATGACGCCCTGCCCTAAGAACTGGCTACCCTGAGGAGATAGCACAAAGGGGCCCAACTGTCCCTCCTGTATTCAGGCACCGACATAACTGGAATCACCAAGGGGGGGATGCCTAGCGCCCACTGTTCTTAGATATGGATTACAATGACTGTGGACACACCCTCATCCAGGGATAAAAGAGGCTCTCTCTACAACACCCTTATAATAACGGCCCATTTTCAACCAATGGCCTAGCGACAGATCTGAGAGGATGAACCGTCTCCATGCCGGCTGTATCTCCGCTGCGCTATATAAATGAGACTCATTAATCCTACTCTCTTTCAGCGCCTAGAAATTCTACTAGCGTCCTGGAGCTGCCGATATACAGGCTACTGCTGTCTTGTAGAAGTGCAGAAGAAGCGTTCCACACTGTTGTGTGTTCCATTGTTCAAGTCACAACCTCTCCAATAAGCACAGACCTGATGGACCTGTCCATCCTGCCTGGGATAGTCTCTAGGTGATTTGGAAGGTGTACGCTTCAAGTCCAACCCATACCCTAGATGGCCATAGGTTTACAAGGCTCGGAATGGTGGGGTGGGGACAACTACCATGCTAGGTGGGTGGGATGTGCTGAGTAATGAACAACATCTGCCATGCTCTAAAATACAGGTGAGGCTTACCCTTTGACCCTTAAAATCAGGATTTTGGTACTTACCGATAAATCCCTTTCTCCGATTCCACAGGGGCCACTGGAGTGTAGTTACAATGGGGAGATAGTAGGTGGTATTGGTAGCTGGCACTTTAAAAATTCTCACACTGTGGCTAGCTCCTCCCCTACTATCTCCCCTCCAAGCCAGTCTACGTTAAACTGTGCCCGAGGAGAGCTGTAATAAACAAACCGTAAGGTAGAGGAGGTTAACGACGCCCTGTAAACCAGGCGAACACAAACTAAACCTGGAACAGAACCTGACAAAAAACCAGGCTAGCCTGAACCCAACAAGCAGTCATATGGTGATCTGCAATCGTTAATCAAACAAAAATCAGGAGAAACAGCGCTGGGCGGGCGTCCAGTGGCCCCTGTGGAATCGGAGAAAGGGATTTATCGGTAAGTACCAAAATCCTGATTTCTCCTTCATCCACTAGGGGCCACTGGAGTGTAGTTACAATGGGGACGTCCCAGAGCTCCCAAAAAACGGGTGGGAAAGCGCTGAGAGTCCTGTAAAAACTGCTCGGCCAAACAGTGATGCAGAGGCCGTAAAAGTGTCAAACTTGTAGAATTTGACAAAACGAATGTCGGTTTGACCAAGTAGCCGCCCGACAAAATATTCATGGAGACCCCGCGGGCGGCTGCCCACGAAGGTCTTACAATGCGCGTAAAGCGCGCTGAAATGGAAAACGGAGGTTCCCTAGTAACCGCCAAGAAGACTGTCTGATGATCAGATGTATCCAACTGTCCAGCATATGCTGGGGCCCCGGCTATTTAGTACGGGAGCATCGTCCAGAGCAAAGAAGAAAAAACACTTCATCGAATAGCCTGAGACCTCTGTAGAGAGAGTTGACGAGCCCTGACAACATTCAGAGAGGATTGAAAACCACTAGTGTCAGATTTATATGAAAAATGGACCTCCCCTCTGGAAGAAACGACCGCTGAGGCCGAAGCACAGCCCGGGGAGTTGCCAATAGAGTACTCCCTGAACAAGAGGCCGAACTTACGGCCGCTAGGCTAATCTCATTTGGAAGAAAAGCGAAAAAGGCAGAGACCTAAAATTCCGGTCAGTGTGGTTTGAAGCGCAGCGGAGCAAAAAACCTCCCAGAGAAACCAAAGATGAATGGTAACTGGAAGAAGGGGGAAAAAACCCCTTTTATCTTCATTATGTTCCATAAAGTTTTCCCAAAGTGGCAAAAGCGAGAAGAGGTAATAGACTTCTGAAATCGGAGCCCAGTAGGCCTAACCGAACTAGGGAACTCCTCCCTTCTGAGGTCTCGTGAACAGTCACACGGGTAACCGAAACCAGTGTAAAATTGAACAAGGAGAAAAAAGGAGCCTGTTGAAGTAGACAGTCCAGTCGAGGTAGGAGCCAAGGCTCCTCTACTGACAACAGGCGTATCTGTATCTTCAAGTCATGCGTGGCCCAACCAGCGCCACCGAGAGGACTAGCACGCATAATCCCCTCCTGTGTTACTGAACATGAAGTAGAAATAGAAAAGGAGGCAGGATAGAATAACCAGAAAACTCCCCGGAGCCCTGAGGGCCTCCACGGCTACTGCCGTCCGAGAGTAATAAAGGGTTAAAGAGTCAGTCAGAACGCCCTGAGGTCGATCCGAAATCTCCGCCCACAGCGGACCAGCTGACAAAACTCCGGGGCATGTTCCCTCACCCAGGAGTCTGACCTGGTGGCTTGATCTGGAAACAAGATTGTTGTCCCCCGTTCCGAGAGGAATGGAGGCGACCACTCATTACGTCGCAACTTGACTGAAGAAATAGAGTCTCAGGTGCCGAGGAATGAAAAAAACCTCTGACGGACCGTGTTGAGAAACGTCTATGCGGAGCATAAATTGGATCTGTGTCGAATCAGAAGCTCGTGGATCCTCCGGATATTCAGAAGCCACCTAATGTACAGAGTGGGATAGTAGCAGTAAATTGTCCCATTAGGGAACCAACGTCACCCACTGCCCTTGAAAAAGAGTTATTCTGTTATCTTCCTAAACTCTGTGGGAGCGGAAGAGAGAAGAGTAAAGGACTTACAGTGAAAATGAGAATCCTGTTAAGGGGGAATCTGAGAAAAGCCTGTCCAACGGAAATCAGTAAACAGGCATCTCTGAAGACAAGGGACACATAAAACTCCCTTTCTTGTTTAAACTAGCAATCACAGACTAAAAGGATTGTAAGGCCAGAATAGGCCTGTCCGAGCCACTTGGCTTCGGAACGTGAAAAGAAAACAAAGGCCTGAGAACTGTCCTAATTCAAATGATATGTGAAAAACAGGGATCAACACCCTTTGCGGTTAGAAACCTATGGAGCGCAGCCTGCAGTATGACTCTCTTGTCAACGTAAATCAGCCGACCTATGCCGAGGGACTCCTGAGACGGTTGTAACCGCCCAAGCCTTCTCCCATCGACCTGCGCCTACCCTGGGACCCTGCCGGTGTAATGGGTGTATAGGATGACATAAAATCAGACTGGACTGAGGATGTTGAACCTCTGCTTCAGCCTTTTTACCCTGAGAACCCCTGGCGACGAAGATATCACCCGTGTGGAGTCAAAAACCTGAAAGGGCACGAAAAAATCTAAAGGGAAGACCAGTAAAGGTCTGTCTTGGAGCTGGGGCAGTAGTAGGAGAAATCAAAGTGGACCTACCTCCATTGGTTCAAGAAATCCTGCAGAAAGTTCCTTCCCCAGAACCATCTGCCCCGTAGGATTTCATGTTTACTTGTCACTGTCGCAGCCCCAGAGGTCGTCGGGTTAAGACAGCCCAAGCGAAGATGCAGGGTCCGAGTCTGTAGACATGGAGACCTCCAAGGAACATAAAGCAGAATCGTGATTCTGACCTGTATCAAAGTATCAATTGATCCTGATGCGAAGCATCCTGTAACCTAGAGGACAATTGTTCCCCAACCTACCTGCTCCGGATACGGTAGAACCATGCTGCCGCATATGTCGATGGATCCCTGAGCAAGGTTGCCTCAGGAAAACGGCGGCTTGATGGACCGGCGATACACCGAGGTGTATACCCTAGAGAGGTTCTGATACCATCTCCTGCCATCTGCGGGGAAAAGATAGGAAAACAAACCTTGTTTGATACCTGATATTGTGTATTCGGGTGTCTGTCGGCCGCCTACCGGAGCCTGCCCAGCTCATCCGAAACTGAACCAGTCGCTGTCATTTTCGTCAATGGCGTGGAACCCTGATGGACTTGACGTGTCCTCCTCCTTTACCTGCAGTATCAGATGAACTGCTGTATTATGTACCTGTATATTCTGAGACACTGGTTCAGATCCACAGAAAACAGACATCAGTAATGCATGGAATGTTAGCAAAGTTTCTTTTTGGAAAGGTGTGTTTGGTCCCGCTGTGATTTGATCCTGTGACCTTGGAAACCAAAGTCCAAGGGCTTACCTGATGAGTTATTGTCTGGTTAATAGTGACATTACCTGCATCATTGATCAAACAGGGGTGTGCAGGTGCGTGGAGGGCGAAGCAGATGGCTCCGCCGCATACTTCACACCTAAGAGGGAATTCTTCGACTATCCCAGGAGAGACAAACGAAAGGAGAAAAGGTGGGTTAAATAAACAGAGCCCTACGTAAGGTGTGCACTATAATGTGTAGTGACCGATACGATTAAAATAAACTTTCTGGAGCAGCGGAGACCTGAACCAGCAACGCTGCGCTGTGGGACAGGAGTCTTAGCCCTAGGCTATAGGAGTTCTCCTTAAAGTTTTGTTTGGATTCAAACCCCTGTTCAGATACCCGCTACTAGCGTACTGAGCCGCAGCGCTATTTGTCTGATGCCTTACACGCATTCCACAATTACAAATAGCATTAGTAACTAGTGACAACAAGGAATAATAAAGGGAAGGCAACACCCCGCCCTGTATTTAGTGTACCGCTAATTAAGGTGCACCAGATGTTTCTCTGAGGTTCCGCTGGCTTTTCAAAATGGTGACCAGCCTGTGAGAAAGATGGGGGAAAATGTTATGTGCAAGATGTTGTTATTAGAAAACATTGCGGAAGTAGCCTACTGCACCTGGTATTCCCAGGCGGTCTCCCATCCAAGTACTAACCGGGCCTGACCCTGCTTAGTTTCCGAGATCAGACGAGATCGGGCGTGTTCAGGGTGGTGTGGCCGTAGGCTTTTATCCCCTATATCTGGTATTTTATGGATTTATCTATATACATACCTACACGCACTTAAATATATATATCTATATATATACATGCACAAACATAACTATATATGTATATATACACACACACCGTAGGTAAATAAATACTGCACAGTAGATCCTTTTAATTATTATTGAGCTGAGTCCCAGCTACTGTAATAGAGCAGGTTCCCTGATTTGCAAGTAGGAAAATGCTGGGTAGAGGACTCTACTGCAGGAGGAATGTATCTATATTTCAGCAGCCTGAAGTATCGAAAAGTTACAAATCCCAGAGCTGTTGCCTAGCGACGGGGAGACCTGGGAGCCCGCTGAGTAAAGCGGGTTAACTGTTAATATACCTGGGACTTTATTTGTATTTGTCTCTGAGTATGCAAGATTAGCCCACTGGGCTATAGGAGACACTGCAAATATGAAGCCAGGTCTGTGCAGGGAGGAAATGGCCGCCAGAGTGAAACTCCTCTGGGCTATGCGATAAAATCTATATAGTGGATAACTGGATTAGTGCTGAGCCACTCTGACTATATCACATTCTCCTCAGCACCATGTGCATTAAACTCACATAAATGCCTATTACACTATAACAGTGGCCGGGGAGCGGAGAATGCTGAGCCCGCTGTACAGAGCAGGAGTTAGCTCCGCCCCCCGGCTATGGCGCCTTATTGCAAAACTAAGCGGGAAGCGAGCTGTACCCTCCGCTGGGCCTGCGAGTCACCGCCGGGGAGCGCTGAGCCCGCTATACAGCGCTAGTAGAGCCCTGTATCTGCTAGCCGCCGCCGGGGAGTGTTGCGCTGAACAGAGCGCGAGTCGCCGCCTGGGAGCAGGGAGCGCTGAGCTCGCTCTACAGAGCGGGACTTAGCTCCGCCCCCTCCGTACAAGGCGCCAAATTTAAACATTGCTTTGCGCTCGAGCGGGATCCCTGTGCCGGCTCTGTGAGTCGCGCTGAGTGGGGATCTGTGCGGGGGGTGCGGGGAGCTGGGGGAGCAGAGGGTTATCAGAATGACACACACCCGTTTTTCAGTCAGGGTTGTATAAACACATACTCAGCCTCCCCCAATCATCCTGTCTGTTTCTCCATGAGGAGGACAGGTAAGGATACAATAAAGTACATTACAGCCCCAGAGAGCCCTTCTGGAGTGGGTTGTACAACAATAAACAGTGCATTGCTCTAAAAACATACATAGCCACCACAAATAAAGTATACTTCACTCACCACTGTGTTCTTGGTGGATCGGCCCCGACACACGCCGCACGCAGCGGCGTCCAGCCGGAATCTTCTGTGGTGGGGTGGTCCCGACACAAGCCGCACGCAGCGGTGTCCGACCATTTTTTGATACTCACCGCTGCCATGCTGCCGGAATCTTCTGCTGGATGGAGTGGCCGCGACACGCGCCGCACGCAGCGGTGTCCGCCAACTCAGGAGAGCTCAGTGTCTCCCTCAGCCGGGGCCCATCCCTAGCCGCACGCAGCTGCGATGGGACCCCGCCGGCAGCTCCCACGGTGCAGACTGGCAGTGGCAGAGCTGCCAGTCTGTGAGTGTGTGTAAGAAAAATAAAATAATAAAGAAAAAAGAAGAAAATTCTTCAGCTAAACCCAAGTGAACCAGCTACCTCGGGCACTTAACTAAGACTGGCTTGGAGGGGAGATAGTAGGGGAGGAGCTAGCCACAGTGTGAGAATTTTTAAAGTGCCAGCTACCAATACCACCTACTATCTCCCCATTGTAACTACACTCCAGTGGCCCCTAGTGGATGAAGGAGAAAGGTGCTAATAAATATATATCTATTGGAAACAGAAGTGAGAAAGGAGCAGACAATTGATAAGGAGGAGGTGGAGACAGTGCCATGGATCATGGGAGTAATACATAACCCACTGCATGACGGAAGAACAGGATCTATTCATATTAAACATTATTACTCAGAAGGCAGCTCATTTATGAGGAAATAGGCCGCCTGACTCACAGTTCATCGTACCGATGCTTTGTGGATCTTGAGATTTGGTAGGTCCCCAGGTTCCTGACAATCGTTTACAGAATTTCGTGCCCCAGTGAGAGATCTATTCATGCCCCTGAGTTGGAGGACTACCTAACTTGGGGTCTCACTAAACGCACTGAACGGCGCTATGGAAAACATTTCATTACAATTTACCAAATTCCCCCCAAAACCATATCACTGCTCCCTGTACTCCACATTGTAATATTGATGTAGGTTAGGGATAGGGATGGCCACCGACCACCGATAGTTAACCACTGATGTTAGATGGGTTTTACCATCAATGGCAGAGATCCAATGGTTCTCCACCGTCAATGGCACAGGTCTCCACAACTGGGGGGGGAGGGGGGGGGGGGGGGGTTTCCCCACTTTCTCCTCATCCCCCGGAAAACACGGAACCTAACTCCGCCCCAGACGCAGCCTGTAAAGCTTCTCCCTCACCTCTGATTGCCCGGCTACCCGGTGAATTAACATAGCAGCGATGGTCATCGGCGGGTAAAACCGTCCATGGTTGCCCTGTTGATGGTTTCATACCACCAAGCTTAACCCCCAATGGTACAATCTATGAGTAACCCACTGATGGCCATCCCCAGTTAGGATGGCTCAGTGGGCTACTTACTTTCTTTGTGGGCTATTAGCCACTGTTAATTTACAAATAAAATAAACGCAGCTGCCGGACAAAATGACGCAGCAAAAATAATGACTATACAGAAAATACAATGTCATTCCCAACTAGATCTGGCAGGAGGGGGGGGATTGGGAACGACACATTTTGGAGTATATGGTCTATATAAAAGAAATATAGAAAACGTCTCACCATCAGAAATTGGTGCAGCGCAGTTCCATAGTGAGCTTTAATGTCTTTCGGAGTGAAGGAGTATAAATTGCAGAACTGTGAAAACAAGACAATACCGTTACGGATACAGTGGAACAGTTCCCAGTACAAGCACAATTTTCCTAAGAAAACCACATCCCATTGTACATGGCTGCATTAGCACCTAGTGAGAGGGGAGCAGCCGTGTTTCCTGGGTCTCCACCGTTCCTTTTATACCACCAGAGGCAAAGTGGGGGACAAACCAATAGTAAGGACCGTTGCCCTTTTTCCAGCTGCTAGATCGCTCCATCATCCTTTATATGCCATTTTGGAATCAAAATTACGTCACCCTTGTAAACACGGGGGGGGGGGGGGTATTTACTCACTGGTTGCTTTACAAAGCCACCACTTGTGGCTGTGGGATTTTAAAGGGCAATAGTATTAAAAGTAAAATCAAGAGTGTTTGGGGTTTAATATTATTGATAGTTTAAATCCCGGTGGCAGAATCTCCGACTTTGAAAAACCACCGCTTAGTAAATATGGTGTGATTTACCCTCTGAAATGCGTTAAAACCAGTTTGAGCGCACTGGAATACTGGGCATTGGGACTGATTCAGATTGTTGCAGCTGCTATCGACAAATTGTGCTAATGACCCAGGAGACGTCCTGTGTAACGTCACCTCCCCTGCCGGCTTCTGTGACCCGCAGCTGCTTCCGAAGACGAGAACATTGGAAAACTCAGTAATCCTCAAGTTACCCACATGGCCGCCTCGGGAGGGAGCTCACCCGCCTAAAGCATCTTAAACTGACTAAACTAACGGGCGTGAACGGGTCACTTATCCTACATTTCAGCTCGCAAGCACGGGGGGCTGTGAGCTGAAATGTCTCTCCACAGCTCACCCCGCCCGAACGGAGCAACAATTAAATTGCTCAGTTGGACGCCATCTAGCGGCAGGAGCGGAGAGAAACAATTTAATTCCCCCCACCATGGCTCACATACATGTACATCCTAGTATATTAGTGTCTATACGCGGGCATACTGTGCCTGTTCCTCTGCTGTTAGCAAATGTACATGCTGTATTATTTTTGCTGTAACACAAGCACTGATATATGTTTGTGTGCGTTTCATAGTATTGTTCATTTTGTTTTGAGAAGTAAAAAAAAAAAAAAAAAAAAAAATGTACTCAAAAAATAAAGTACAAAAAAATAAATAAATATATATATATATATATATATATATATATATAGATAGATATATATATATATATATATAGATATATATAGATATATATATATCAAAGGGGTCAATTCAATTTGGCAACAGTTGAATAGCGCCGGGAGTTTGCTCCCGACGCTATTCAATTCAGCTCCAGTTAAGTCGGTGATGGCCCGTTCTCGCCGACTTAACAGGTAGTTTTGTCGGGTGAACGGGCATTCTCCGACTTAACTACCCACGGCGATGCCAATTCCCGACAGAATCAGCCTTGCGCCGGCCGCGTGGCAGCACTTTTGTCGGGTTTCTTCACTCATCCCCTGGGGATGAGAGAAGAATTCCCGACAATTGAGGGTCAGTCGTCGCTGTATTGAATAGCACCGGAAAAATCCGATATCCAAAATATGTCTGGTCCCAAGCATTTTGGATAAGGGATGCTCAACCTGTAATTATCTATCATTGGGAGGGGGGGGGAATTCAATGAAGAGTGATGGACATGTTTTGTTGTTCTGGAATGGCAAGTTGTGGCCATCTAAAGCAGTGCCTTACACCTTCCTTAGAAGTACATAGGAAAACATGCACTGTACGGCTACCAAAACTGTCTTGATTGCCAGCGGCACATCGCAGCAACTGCTGTCCTCCCGTAAAGGGCCGGATGTAATGACGTCCAAGTTGGCCGGAGTTGCGGGTTCCCGGCCGAACTTGGACATTTGTTGAAAGTGGCAATCATTTACAAGGCATGGTTTTTCTCTGTAAATGGTTGCCGCTTTAAAAAAACGTCCGAGTTTGGCTGGAAACCAGCACCTCCGACCAACTCGGACGTCATTACATCCGGCCCAAAGTGTCAGTTAGAAGACTACAGTGCAAATTAGCCAATCAGTACACATTCAAACAATATTTCTTCTAACCATACTAAGATCTGTCCGTACTTTGATTTCCAATTTATTTTAAGAAAACATCTGGCACCGTGCTACTATTATATTAGATAGGGAGCCCATTTTGAATAAGGCATGATCTAAACTGACCAGAGTGTGCTAGAAGCACCAAAGCAGACAGCGACACCCCAGAACACGAAAGAGGAACTGCACGGGTTTGCGACAGGTGTAGGGTGCAAGAATAAACACTATAAGTCATCATGCAAGTAGCCTTTGGGCACCAGGTTGTAGTTCGGATTCCACTGAAAATAACACTCTCAGAATTGTGCGGCATCAACAATTAACCAATACTGTGTTTGCTTTTTTAACCATTACATATTGCATATTTAAAAAAAATGGTACTTACGTTGCATATGCTTTGGGGCTTCATTCCTGAAGAGGAGGTACTCATATTTGCTTTTCAAACCTACAAAAAAAAAAAAAAATACATCTGAGATCAGATAGACAATACTCGTCTTACAATTAATGATATGGGGCAGCGTTTTCAATGTTCATGTATCTGTTTATAAATAGCACTGGCACCACAGTACTATCCCAGGTGCAAAATACCTAAACACACTTTTGCAGCTTGTATAAGAAAGTAAATTCATTTGGAGCTACGACGCAGTTCCGCTGTAGTGCACACATGCCACGAACTGGCTGTCCTATTCCGCTGTAGTTGCTGGTAGAAGGCTTTCAGATCCCAGTGTGCCTGACACTACAGTGTCCATAGCAGCTGATTGGCTGCTGCCACTGTCCAATCAATTGGCTTTTCTCTATACCAGCACTGGGAGTCAGGAGTTTTCTACTAAGGGGCGGGAAAATGTAACTCTACTGAGAAACTAGGGGAGAGCGCTGCAATAAAAACAAAGCAATGTGTTAGCAGTTGGACAAAGCCATGTGCACTGCAGGGGGGGGGGGCAGGTGTAACATGTGCAGAAAGCGTTAGATTTGGGTGGGGTGTGTTCAAACGGAAATCTAAATTGCAGTGTAAAAATAAAGCAGCCAGTATTTACCCTGCACAGAAACAAAATAACCCACCCAAACCTAACTCTCTCTGCACATGTTATATCTGCCCCCCCCCCCCTGCAGTGCACATGGTTTTGCCCAACTGCTGACAAATTTGCTGCTGCAATCAGGTCTGAATTAAGCCCCGATTTGTTTTTTTTCGGCAACTTTACATAACTTTGGATCTGGCCAACGAGGCAAAATGTCATCTTTCATGGATGTCTTGGATCTCCCGTGGTGGAAATATGACACAATGGGGTCGATTCAATTCAGCGACAGTTGAATAGCGCCGGGAGTTAGCTCCCGGCACTATTCAATACAGCGCCAAGTGACACCAATTGTCGGGAATTCTTCTCTCACCCCCGGGGGATGATAGAGGAAATCCGACAAAAGTGTTGTCGCGAGGCTGATTCTGTCGGGAATCAGCATCGCGGCGGGGGAGTTAAGTCGGAGAATGCCCGTTCTCCCGACAATTCAACCTGTTAAGTCGGCGAGAACGGGCCTTCGCCGACTTAACTTGAGCTGAATTGAATAGTGACGAGAGCTAACTCCCGGCGCTATTCAACTGTCGCTGAATTGAATCGACCCCAATGCCTATTTTTTTAGATTTGAACCACTTGTCTTTACCTGAAACGGAACCATTGCGGAATAACTAGCTAGGAATTGGTAAGGGGGTAGGGGAAACAACCTTTGTGGTGCTGCACTGTAGGAGTAAGTCCTGGGCTACGCACAGACTGAAATAATCATTCGATGGTGAGCAAGTTGCAAACGGATTTGCAGCTGACTGGCATTTACAAAGCTTTTTGCACGGCGTACGCAGGGCAGATTTTCACTCTGTCTGGGCGGCGACTATCTGATCGTAAACCTCTGCAAATTTGCAGAGGTGCGATCAGGTCTGAATGAGGCCCAATGTCTTTACTTTTGTACCAAAGTCGAAGAAAGCGAGTTCACCCAGTATGCTGTATAATTGTGATCTTTGTCTCTAGTAAATCTTAAACTATATTTTTGAAGCCCCCACCTTCCCTGAGATTAATAGACTGTTCTATTACGTCATCTTTTTACAGCACAGCAGTAATATTAAGGCAGCGCTGTTCGTGTACATTGGTGGACAGCTCTAGTCTTCATCACTGGATAACACGCTCTCCACTGTACAAAATGACAAAGCACGATCAGCAGTCCCCCTACATCATGCTTTTCCAGCCATTAAAAGCCTTACAGACGGTGAGATACGGAGGGAGATGTGTGCCGAGTGAGGGGGGGTGACCCAGTAGGTGAAATGAGCGATGTGCTAGATTGTGCCTGCATGCAAGTTAGTCTAGCACCGGCGATAGCGACGCACGCTATCGCTGGGGGGCATACACGAGAGATCCGTGCTTAAAATCTAAGCAATCTTGTCAGATTGCTTAGATTTTAAGAACGGATCTCTCCCTGTGTACCCCCCTTTACAGTGATCACTAACTACTGACTCACAAGCACCGCACAGAGAACTGAAAGCGCGTACGCAGAGCGATCAATGATCCCTAATATAATAAATAAACAAAATTCTACTAAGATATTATTATTATTTTTTTACACATATATATATATATATATATATATATATATATATATATATATATATATATATATATATATACACTTATTAAGTGAGACTTATTGATTAAGTGAGAAACTCTCCTCCCCTGCCACCAAGGAGCAGATAAATTCTGTAACTTGCCTGCAGCGTCTATAGCAGTGATTCCCAAACTTTTTTGAATCACGGCACCCTAGAGTATCAGGATTTTTTTCACGGCACCCCTAGGCCAGAAGTTTCTTATTGATACATTCAGAAATAAATATTAAATTAAGTAAATTGTGTTTATACAGTATGTCATTCTTAGGGTCAGTTGTGAGGTAGGGTCAAGATTTGCTTCTGTTTGTCCACATATTTTATGATTGACAGCCACAAACCTTGGTTTTGCCTATTAGATTGACCTTAAATAATTTTAATTGGTCCTGCACCACCAACCTGAGGCACCCCAGCAAGGCACACAGTTTAAGAACCACTGCCTTACAGTCATACATGCCTACCCTCCCGAAAATCGGGTGGCGCCCCTGGACCCCTAGACAAGTCTCCCGTATCCGACCTCACCCCCATAGCTATCTTTCATAGTGCGCGGTCCGGGGAGTCCCATGCTGAATCGCTTTATCGTAGATCAAGTTAATTCCCTTCACAAGACGTCCCTGGTCTTCAGTGGATATGAGCCATTTATGTTATTTGTAATCCACTCATGTCTCCGTCTTCTGTGGGTACACCCCACTGACCCATTTCTGGATGATGGCATTATATAATACAATTTGGATATTACATCTTTTTCCTTTAAAGAAAACCTTGATAATCAGCCTATATATTTTCCATTTGAAGGTTCTTTTATCTTTACAATTTTCCTTGGTTAATTTTGTGCAGCGCAGGAGAACATATCTTCTGGACAAGGTTTTATGTTATATCTTTATGCAGGCCAGGGCTGTAACTAAGGGTCTGCGATCACTGCTGTCATGGAGGACTTAGGGGGCAGCACCATTGTTCTCCCGTAGCACCAGCATTTGGCTTGCAGAAAGTGTAGAAATGCTTCCCGGTACCACTACAGAGCCACCAAGAGTGCTCCATGTGCTCTGTTCCTTCTTGGTCCTGGTGGCAGCCAACACAAGTTTGGAGGGTTGGGATGGCACAGGGCAGACTTATCATATCCTAAATCCTTAATACCGCACACTGCTGTTAAGCCACACCCATAGGCTTCTTTCTGAATTACTGCACAGTGCATACTGACGAGAGTGTTAGTTACACTGAAATAGGGGAAAGGGTTTGTTCCACTTGTATGCGCCTTTGCAGGGCCAGATTAACATGCCTACATGGCATTGTTATAGGTATTTCGTATCGATCTCCCTTAATCAGGCCCTGGTTTTCTGTACATAATAACTATAAACTTACACGTTCAGTAAATGTAAGTTACTGACCACAACATGCAGTATGTGTGTTTGTATAAGGGCTCCTAAATTTGTCCACCTTGCACACTCATTCTGGATTGTGGTGAAAACTGTATCTAGAACGTTTTGCTGGTCCGACAAGAAATGTGCTCTAGGCTTTATTCTGACCAGGGCCCTGAGTGTGTTTTGTGTGCTTTTCCTTTGTCTGTGTGGAGTTCCTACAGGTGCTCCATGTCCTCCCATAGTCCAAAAACATACTGTTAGGCTAATGGTAGTGAAGTGTGCGTTTTTTCAGAATTTAGACTATAAGCTGCACTGGATCTGGAAGGGACTTGTGAAGAGTTAAGTTCTATTTACTAAACCTTGGATGGAGATAAAGTGGATGGAGAAAAAGTACCAGCCAATCATGGGATCAATTCATGAAGCAGTGAAAAGTGTGGAGAAGTGAGTCATCGAAGAAGTTGCCTGTGGCAACCAATCAGCAGTGAAGTAACATTTAGAATTTGCATACTATAAAATGATACAGAGCAGCCGATTGGTTGCCATGGGTAACTTCTCCACTAGCTCACTTCTCCACTCTTATCACTGCTTTATAATTAGACCCCATCTCCTAACTGCCATGTTACAGGCTGTATTTGAAAAATGACAGTTAGCAGCTGATTGGCTGGTACTTTATCTCCGTCCAAGGCTTAGTAAATAGACCCCTAAAAAATGTTCTTAAAAAAAAGAGCTGCACCATATCTAAAGGCTACAGTCTGAATACCATACTATAGCTTTGAGATCTTTTTCAAACAATATTGTTGTTCAATTTAGCCTCCTTTTATATATCTTATTAATGATGGTAGTAAGGGAACATTGGAGCTTTCTCTATTATGACAAAGTATGTTACAATGTTTTTATAACTTTGGTTAAAGTGTGCTGATGAATGATCCTTTTTACAGTGCCCCTAGAAGGTACAGGACTGCTTCAGGTTATAGACACCCCCAGAGTACATGAGTACATGTAACATTCAAGTGCTCTTGGAGTGGCTCCACTTCTTGGTCTCATTGGGGTCAATTCTATTCAGCAACTAAAGAATAGCGCCGGGAATTAGCTCCCGACGCTATTCAATTCAGCTAAAGTTAAGTCGGCGATGTCCCGTTCTCGCCGACTTAACAGGTAGTTTTGTCGGGAGAACGGGCATTCTCCGACTTAACTCCCCGGCGCGAGGCTGATTCCCGACAGAATCAGCCTCGCGCCGGCCGCGAGGCAGCACTTTTGTCGGGTTTCTTCTCTCATCCCCCGGGGATGAGAGAAGAATTCCCGACAATTGCGGGCAACTAGTAGCAGAATTGAATAGCGTCGGGAGCTAATTCCCGGCGCTATTCTTTAGTTGCCGAATAGAATTGACCCCATTGTAATAATCAGGTTTTTGCATGTCATTGTATAGCTAGTGCATACATGCAACTCCCTCAGACTTGGCAAAATACCATCTGATTTTTCCAGCTTCCTGTGTGAAATGTTACAATACTTTCATCCCTTAAATCAGTGGTTTCCAAACTTTTTTGAATCACAGCGCCTTAGAATATCAGAATTTTTCACGGCACCCCTAGGCCACAAATTTCTTATTGAGAAATTTAGAAAGAAATATTACATTAAGTCTATCACATTTATATGTCATCCTTAGGGTCAGTTGTGTGGTGAGGGACAAGATTTGCTTTTGTTTGTCCACATAGCACTAGTTTTGCCTATTATATTGACCATGAATAATTTGAATTGGTCCTGGACCACCAACCCAGGGCACCCCTGCAAGTGTCCCGAGGCACCCCAGGGAGCCACGGAACACAGTTTGGGAACCTCTGGTCTATAGCAATTAATTTTCTTCATAATGTATCACTTTGGCAGAAATGTAGGTTTTACAAGCTACACCCCTCTAGGAGCTGTAATTCATTCTAGTCGTTAGCCAGTACTACAATACCCAGTATACTTTACTACCAAGACATCAAGTGGGAATGGGGCCAGAATACTTATCCACCTACGAAGCCCCATGAAGTTAGGTAACATCTGCCCAGGATGGTATGCCAATATAGCCATGCAAACTGGGACCCACGTAACAAGAAAAAAAAAAACGTGCACTGCAATCGAGTTAAGTGTAATGTAAAGGCATAATGCATTCTTGCCTACCTGACCCTCTCCACATGAGGTCGATTCAATTCGGCAACAGATGAATAGCGCCGGGAATTAACTTTAGCTGAATTGAATAGCGTCAGGAGCTAAGTCGGCGAATGCCCGTTCTCGCCGACTTAACAGGTAGTTTTGTCGGGAGAACGGGCATTCTCCGACTTAACTACCCACGGCGATGCTGATTCCCGACATAAACAGCCTCTCGCCGGCCGCACCTTTGTCGGTTTTCTTCTCTCACCCCCCGGGGGTGAGAGAAGAATTCCTGACAATTGCGGGTAACTAGTAGCTGAATTGAATAGCATCGGGAGCTAATTCCCGGTGCTATTCATCTGTTGCCGAATTGAATCGACCCCATGCATGAGGGAGAAAATGCTCTGTTCCTGCACTTTCCTGGTAATGTATGATTGCCATCACCTGTGGTGAGGTAGGTAATTGATAAGAAAGGTGTTTCACCACAGGTGATGGCAATCATACATTACCAGGAAAGTCCAGGAACAGAGCATGTTCTCCCTCATGGAGAGGGTCAGGTAGGCAAGTATGACATAATGCCTACATGAAACGGTGTCACGCGCAACGCTCCTGTCCCTGGACATGGCCTCCTGTGTATATGACCTTTTTCTCACCCATGGACCGTACAAGGAGACTTATAAAATGGGGTTGATAATCTCTTTATGCCCCCGGTTTGATGCATGCCTACAAACTGTACCACAGCAACATAACGTGTTTTATACACGTAATGTGGCCAGCCACATGTGTGTAACCTGCGCATTTCTGTATGCCGCAGACCCCATGGCACAGCCCCTTCCACCTATTACCCTTTCCCTGATCCGCTCACTTACATACTGCAGTAACCATGTCTCATTAATGATAAATCAGGCTACAGATTCAGCCCAGGCTGTAGCAATATAACTGGGCAGTAGAGGACTGCAAGGTCTCTGTACAGGGTGAGGTAGATCAGTCAGCTGCAGACAACTCTGCACCTTAGAGTCTGTACCCAATGTTACAGCAATATGGAGACCACCCACCACACATACCCTGCTGCTGTGATGCCAGGGACCCAGGCATGGAGTCCGCGTGCTCATACCAGGCCCAGGCCCCCACTATGACGACAGCCACCCCCAGCTCCCCGCTTACTCACCTGATTTACCGACCCCAAGACACCAAACGTGAGCCCTCTCTCCCACGAAGGTAATCTAGACGCTACCTCTCTCCCACACGCAGCTACCCGTATCTGCAAACAGCAGAGCGCTAAACGCGACCCACAAAACTACATCATGTCGGTGTCCGCTAAAAAGGAGCCATTTTGGAGAAGCTTATTGCCTTGGTCTTAATGAAGCTTGAGCTTCAAGAAAATGGAGGACGAACGATCAAATTAGGTCGTCAGAGGAGACAGCGTGTTAAAGCAAAGTAATCGCTCTCATTCGCTGATAAAATCATTTCCGGGTTACGGGGATGATGTCATCCGAGGGTGACAGTGTTTATTGTACTTTTTTCCTTAGTTCTTTCTTTAGATATAGGTAAAACTAGCCATAGAGATATCGATATATAGATATGCAAAAAAACAAATATATATATATATATATATATATATATATATATATATATATATACATACCTCCCAACATGACCCTCTCCAGGAGGGACACAATGCTCTGCTTCTGGACTTTTCTCTTAATTTATAATTGCCGCCACCTGTTTTGAACAGATCAATGGACAGGGGCGGATCCAGAAGAAAATGATAGGGGGGGGCACCATGGAAGGGGCAAGTACATTTGCGTGCGGCTTCGGTGCATGTGAGGTGGCGCTTCTTATACAATGCCCACAGTTGTAGCGCTCATTATGCAATGTCCACTGTACTGGTAGTGCCCCTTATATAGACCCCATAGTAGTGGTGTCCCTTATGCAATGCCCGTATTGCCCCCAGTAGTAATGTTGCCTGTAGTAATGCCCCCAGTCATTATGCCCCCAGTGGTAATGCCCCTGCAGTTATGACCCCAGTAGTTTAGCCACCAGTAGTAATGCCCCCCTATAGTTTGCCCCATTGTAGTTTAGCCCCTGTAGTTATGCCCCCCTTATAGTTTAGCCTCCAGTAGTAATGCCCCCAATAGTTTGGCCCCCAGTAGTTTGGCTCCCCCTGTAGTTTAGCCCCCAAGTAGTAATGCCCCTGTAGTTTAGCCCCCAAGTAGTAATGCCCCCAATAGTTTGGCCCCTGTAGTTATGCCCCCAGTAGTTTGGCTCCCCCTGTAGTTTAGCCCCCAAGTAGTAATGCCCCTGTAGTTTAGCCCCCAAGTAGTAATGCCCCCTGTAGGTGCCCCCCAGTAATAATGCCCCCAGTAGCTGCCCCCCCAGTAATAATGCCCCCAGTAGCTGCCCCCCCAGTAGTGATGCCCCCAGTTATAATGCCCCCAGTAGTAATGCCCCCCCTCAGTAGTAATGCCCCTTGTTGATGCCCCCCCCCCAGTAGTAATGCCCCTTGTTGGTGCCCCCCCCCCCAGTAGTAATGTCCCCCCGTAGTTTCCCCCAGGAGATGCCCCCGCTGCATTAAGGAAGAAAAAAACATAATATTTACCGAGCCCCGTTCCCGCGCCGCTGCAGTACTCCTGGCTGGCGTCCTCTCCTCAGTACTATGAGAGAGACGTCATGACTGACGTCTCTCCCATAGCGCACGGCGCAGTGACAGCGCCGGAAGCCGGAGCTCAATACTGAGCTCCTGCCTCCGGCTACCGCTGTGCAGGGAGACGGGCGCCCGCTGGTAACACAATCTCAGCGGGCGCCCGTCATCTCCCTGTGCGGTGCCGACGCCGCGGGGGGGGGGACGGGGGACGGGGGAAGCCACAAATGACAGGGGGGGCACGGGCCCGAGTGCCCCCCCCCTGGATCCGCCACTGTCAATGGATAAGAAAGGTGTTTCAGTACAGGTGATGGTAATCATAAATTAAGAGGGAAGTCCAGGAGCAGAGCATTCTGTCCCTCCTGGAGAGGGTCATGTTGGGAGGTATATATATGTATATATCATACTTGCCGACTTCTGGGCTGCTCTCTCTGGGAGAGAGCAGCAGGTCGGCTCATCAGGGCAGGTGGGCAGTGAGGTGACGTCCAGAGGGGTGCGGGCCAGAGGTGGAACGGGGCGGGCCAGAGGCGGAACGGGGCGTGGCTGCTGGATCGTGTCATGTAAGCCACACCCCCTTCCGCTGTGTAATGGCGCTATTACCGCCATTATACAGCAGGGGGCGTGGCTATGATGACGCGATTCAACAAGAATCGCGTCATCGCCTGCTCGGACCGCCCACTTTACTCGCTAAGTGGCCGGCCGGGCAGGGGGTGTCCCCTGAAATCGGGAGACTTGCCTGCTCTTCCGGGGGGCCGGGAGGGTCACCCAATTTTCGGGAGCCTCCCGCCCATTCCAGGAGGGTAGGCAAGTATTATATAGATATATATCATACTTGCCTACCTGACCCTCTTCATGAGGGAGAAAATGCTCTCCTGGTAATGTATGATTGCCATCCCCTGTGGTGAGCTAGTTAATTGATAAGAAAGGTGTTTCAGCACAGGTGATGCCAAACATCCATTATGACAGAAGTCCAGGAGCAGAGCATTCTGTCCCTCCTGGAGAGGGGACACACACACGCACGCACACACACACAATGAGAAGAAGTTGTGTGACACTCCACGGCTTTACAAATAATGCACACAGCTACAACGAACAGCATCAATTCAAATGATGCTGTTGTAGCTGTGAGCATTATTTTTAAAGCCGTGGAGTGTCACCCAACTTCTTCTCATCCTCTGTATGGTTCCTTATCGGTCCGTGGGAGGGACCGATAAGGAACCATACAGAGGATGGTTGATAAATCTCAAATACAGGTTGAGGATCCCATATCCAAATATTCCGAAATACGGAATATTCCGAAATACGGACTTTTTTGACTGAGAGTGAGATAGTGAAACCTTTGTTTTTTGATGGCTCAATGTACACAAACTTTGTTTAATACACAAAGTTATTAAAATATTGTATTAAATGTCCTTCAGGCTGTGTGTATAAGGTGTATATGAAACATAAATGAATTCTGTGAATGTACACACACTTTGTTTAATGCACAAAGTTATAAAAAATATTGGCTAAAATGACCTTCAGGCTGTGTGTATAAGGTGTATATGAAACATAAATGCATTCTGTGCTTAGATTTAGGTCCCATCACCATGATATCTCGTTATGGTATGCAATTATTCCAAAATACGGAAAAATCCCATATCCAAAATACCTCTGGTCCCAAGCATTTTGTATAAGGGATACTCAACCTGTATCTCTGTTGATAAATCTCAAATATACATCGAATTAAACACATTTTCCAAGTGCGCTATATTAGTTTAATGTTTTTTCATAGATTTTTCCAAGATGGACCCAATAGGTATAGATTGCAAATTGGAGAATTCTTAATGACAGTGTTTCCCGGGGTCCTGAAACAGATATCCCCTCACCAGAGAATCACCCAAACAAGAGGCCCAAGGCCAATTAGTACCAGTTGTTGGTTTATTAACACAGGTTTTCAACATACACATTAAAAAGTTATACAGCGATAAAATTTGTATGTCAGTGATGAATGTCCAGAATATGATGATGGCGAGTTAGATCCTCCCTCACCTTAACAAGGTGTGAGCTCAGAAGGGAGAATCTTCACAACTGGATTGATAACTTGTGGCTGACAGACCTACACCAAAGCTATTGGGATCTACAACCCTTAATTGTTGTTGTTGTTTTTTTTTTTTTTTAATTATCCAGGTTGTTGCATGACCATTTGTATATACAATTTCAACCTCGTATTTGGTACTGTCTTCATTATTGAACTATACCTGATGAAGTTGATTAGATGAAACGCGTAGGATCTGTCAGCCACGAGTTATCAATCCAGTTTGTGAAGATTCTCCCTTTTAAGCTCACACCTTGTTAAGGTGAGGGATGATCTAACTTGCCATCATCATATTCTGTACATTTCTCACTGATATACACATTTTATCTCTGTATAACTTTTTAATGTGTATGTTTAAAACCTGTGTTAATAAACCAACAAATGGTACTAATAGGGCCTCCTGATGGAGGTGCAGTCTGATGAGGGGGAGGGGTCTGTTGAGGGGGTGGGATCGTTCCTCACTGGGCCTGATTGTACGCAATTGCGTCCTTCCTTGCATCTTTTGCTGTAGTTGTGTCTGAGACCAGGGGCAGATTTGGAACTAAAAGTGGCCCTGTAAAATGTTGTAGAAGTGGCCTGACATGGGCAGCACAAGAGGTTTAACATACCGTGAAGCCATGGCAGCATCACTGGATGGTAGAGTTGCTGTACTGCTGAGGTGGAATAAAGGAATGAATGGGGACAATGCAGTGTACTGAGTGCGGTGGGCTGCCTGTCGTGTGTGTGTGGGGGGGTGACACACAAACGGGCCCCACAGACACGTCGGCCTACCAGGAGTCTTCCTGGTGAGCCATGTGCGCATGCACGGTGCACCTATTCACCGCTGTTTTAAGGAGAGCAATGAGTGACATGAGCCTACCAACTGCTCCCCACCCCCCAACCACGGGACAGCAGGACACTTCCAAAAAAAGGGACTGCTCTGTGAAAATCGGGACAGTTGGAGGTATGCTTTACCAAGGGGCAAAGTTACATGCTTCGCTTTGCTCTCAACTTAGAATCAGTCATCGGGGGTAATTCTGAGTTGATCGCAGCAGCAAGTTTGTTAGCAATTGGGCAAAACCACGTTCACTGCAGGGGGGGGGGGAGCAGATGTAACATTTGCAGAGAGAGTTCGATTTGGGTGGGTTATTTCGTTTCTGTGCGGGGTAATAACTGGCTGCTATATTTTTACACTGCAATTTAGATTTCAGTTAATCAGAATCAGAATAATCAGAATACGCTTTATTGGCCAGGTGTACTCACGTACACTAGGAATTCTTTGTGGTACAATGCATCGCCAAGCAGCAACGTGAAGGGGGAATACATAGCATAAGAAGGGGGAAAAAAACGTAGCATACATTACACACATTACACGTATGAGTTGATACTGCACATTGCAACTGTACAATAGACTCGACATATTAGACATATTATACATGCAAGACTAAAAACGAAGGCTGCTTGGCATAGCAGCACCGAGGCAGCCATCCGCGGCACCAACAGTTTGAATACACCCTACCCAAATCTAACTCTCTCTGCACATGTTATATCTGCCCCCCCCCCCTGCCCCCCCCCCCCCCCCCCCCTGCACTGCACATGGATTTGCCCAACTGCTAACAAATTTGCTGCTGCGATCAGTGAGGCATTTATGTCTAATGGTCTAAGGCTGAGATGGGACACTTTACCCCTCCAGCAGTCTGCCAACATCTGGAGTGCATCAGATGCCTACATAATCATACAATGAATGCCAAGCTTCCCAAAATACTCTGCTATTATTTATACAAAGACTTTTCCTGGGTTGAACATTGACAAGAATTCAGATACAATTGCCGCTGCACGTGTGGTCAGTGGGCCACGCTTGTAAAGCAGCGTCCCAATAGAGAAGTGATCGCATTAGTAATCACATAACGTCTAACACATGGCGGGGATGGGTTTATTTCTGAACCTCTGTCACGATCCGGGTATCTGGACGCCATTACTTACCCTTCAGATGCCTCCTAAGGCTGGCTCAGCGTTCCAGGACCGGATCCCGCTGTTCCTGAGTTTCCACATGCAGAATGTCAGAGTGGTGATTTCATCAGCCGCGGCCTCCGCTGTGCCCGCGTGGTTAAATGTGCGCTTGTCAGTCTGGCGTCTCCTGTCTCCTGTGGCCGGCGTCGCCATTACTGTTTCAATTCTCACATGGATTACAAACCAAACTTCCCTCCAAGTGTCTGCATGGGCGCAGCCATCTTGGATTTTGTCATCTGATTATTTCCACCAATCTGCTGTCTGTATTGTTGATTTGCATAATTGCCTAGCCAACCCCTTCCTTGCTGCAGGTATAAGTATGCTGTGCCTGAGCAAGGAAGGCGTCAGTGCTTTGGTTGTCTAACCTAGTTCCAGTTTGTCTCTCTCCTGTGGTTGTCTTCCAGGTTCCAGCTCCTGTCTCCAGACTTCTGCTATAGAGACCCGCACCAGCATTCCATCTGCGGTGTAGCCTGACTCTCCGATCCATTCTGGACTCACCTGTTTCCAGCTACAACAATCACCTGCTTCCAGCCCAGCTTCCAGCAGTGTACAGCTTCTCTTAAAGGGCCGGTGTCCTTTCTGCAGTTTACCACTCTCCACCGGTATTATTATTTCACCGCTCTCAAACAATCACCTGCTTCCAGCCCAGCTTCCAGCAGTGTACAGCTTCTCTTAAAGGGCCGGTGTCCTTTCTGCAGTTTACCACTCTCCACCGGTATTATTATTTCACCGCTCTCAAACAATCACCTGCTTCCAGCCCAGCTTCCAGCAGTGTATAGCTTCTCTTAAAGGGCCGGTGTCCTTTTCTGCAGTTTACCACTCTCCACCGGTATTATTATTTCACCGCTCTCAAACTCCAAACTTCATTATTATTTCATCGCTCTCAAGTTCGTTTATTATTTAACTGGTTCCAGCCAGTATCCACTCCGTACCAACAACAGTCTGGTTCCAGCCAGTATCCACAGCAGCCGTTTTACCTTCAGCAGCCCAGCCTTTCCTGGAACATCAGCTGGTACGATCCTGGGTTCTCTCCATTGCTACAGTCAGGCCTGGTAAGGACTTTCCAACTAGAAGATTATAAGAACTGTCTCACACTACCAGTGCCTGTGGCCCTTGCCACCCTGTAGTACCCAGGAATTGTATTTATCCTCTGTTGACTTTTATGTTTCCTTTTACTGCTGCTGTGTTACGGAGTTTGTCATAATAAACATCATTGACTTTTATCCTGGTTGTCGTGGTCACGCCTTCGGGCAGTTATTCTACATGTTACTTACATGTCTAGGGGTCTGATACAACCTCCCAGGTTCCGTTACATCTCAGCCCCTACAACTGAGGCTGCCTCCCGTCAGCTCAGGCCCTCAGTTGTGACAGTAAGCACTGACCAAATGAATCCAGCCGGAGACCAGGATCAAGCGGCCAGGCCGATGCAAGAACTGGCAGCCCGACTTGAACATCAGGAGGCTGCACAGGGCCACATCATCCGCTGTCTCCAGGATCTCTCTACACGGCTGGATGGGATTCAAACGACCCTCCGTGGACCTGGCACGTCCGGTGCGTCCACTACAGTAACACCAGCTGTAACCCCACCCACCTTACCCATTTCCAGTCCACATCTTCATCTTCCAACGCCAGCAAAATTTGATGGATCTCCAAGGTTCTGCAGGGGATTTCTCAATCAATGTGAAATCCACTTTGAGCTTCTACCTGGCAATTTCTTCAGTGACCGTACCAAAATTGCCTATATCATCTCCCTTCTCAGTGGCTCAGCCCTTGACTGGGCATCACCTTTATGGGAGAAGTCTGATCCCCTGCTATCCTCCTATACTGACTTTGTAGCTACATTCAGGCGCATCTTCGACGAGCCAGGCCGGATAACATCTGCTTCATCTGAGATTCTCCGTTTACGCCAGGGAACACGTACTGTGGGACAGTATCTTATACAGTTTAAAATCCTGGCATCCGAACTGGCATGGAACGACGAGGCCCTGTATGCTGCATTCTGGCATGGCTTATCAGAACGCATCAAGGATGAGTTAGCTACCAGAGACTTGCCCTCTAAGTTGGATGAGCTAATTTCTCTTTGCACGAAGGTTGATCTACGTTTCAGAGAGAGAGCAACCGAGCGAGGAAGATCATCTACTCCTAAATCTTCTGCTCCTCCTCCTCGTCAACCATCTCCATCCAAGGATGAGCCTATGCAAATTAGTCGTTCCCGTCTATCTCCCGCTGAGCGCCGAAGACGTCTCTCTGAGTCTCTCTGTCTCTACTGTGCAGCTCCGTCGCACACTATCAATGCCTGTCCCAAACGTCCGGGAAACTCCAGATCCTAGCTCGCCAAGGAGAGGGCCGGCTAGGAGTAATGATCTCCTCTCCATCTCCTCATGACTGTAACCTCCCAGTGTCGCTCCAAATTACTCAACGTTACAGGAACGTCATTGCCCTCCTTGATTCCGGAGCAGCTGGGAATTTCATAACCGAAGCTTATGTTAAACGGTGGTCCCTACCCACCGAGAGACTGTCCTCGTCCATCTCTTTGACTGCCGTGGATGGCAGCAAGATTTTTGACGCAGTCATTTCCTTAAGGACTCTTCCAGTTCGTCTGAGAGTGGGAGTTCTTCATTCTGAGTATATTTCTTTTTTAGTGATTCCAAGAGCCACACATCCAGTGGTTTTAGGCCTTCCATGGCTCCGTCTCCACAACCCATCAATTGACTGGACGACTACGCAAATATTGGCATGGGGTCCCTCCTGTGCTGAGACTTGTTTAGCCAAAGTTCTTCCTGTTTGTTCTTCCTTCCCCAGGTCATCTGATGTTCCGCCTCCTCCATATCAAGACTTCACGGACGTGTTCAGTAAAGCCTCTGCTGATATCCTTCCTCCTCATAGAGAATGGGACTGCCCAATCGACCTCATTCCAGGGAAGGTTCCACCGCGAGGCCGAACTTATCCGTTGTCTCTGCCTGAGACACACTCCATGGAAGAGTACATCAAAGAGAACCTGGCGAAGGGTTTCATCCGACCATCTTCTTCTCCAGCCGGCGCAGGCTTCTTCTTCGTTAAGAAGAAAGACGGTGGTCTGCGTCCGTGCATCGACTACAGAGGTCTGAACGACATTACCGTCAAGAACCGATACCCTTTACCCCTGATTACCGAGCTCTTTGATAGAGTTAGTGGTGCAACTATTTTCACAAAGCTGGACTTGAGGGGTGCTTACAATCTCATCCGAATCCGTGAGGGTGACGAGTGGAAGACCGCCTTTAACACCCGTGACGGACATTATGAGTACCTCGTCATGCCCTTCGGATTGAGCAACGCTCCAGCAGTCTTCCAGCACTTCGTGAATGAGATTTTCAGGGACATCTTGTACCGCCATGTCGTGGTTTATCTAGACGACATCCTCATCTTTGCTAATAATCTCGAAGATCATCGTTTCTGGGTAAAAGAGGTTCTTTCCCGTCTCCGTGTCAATCACCTCTATTGTAAATTGGAGAAGTGTGTGTTTGAAGTTAAAACCATTCCGTTTCTAGGTTACATTGTGTCCGGTTCCGGACTAGAGATGGATCCTGAGAAACTCCAAGCAATCCAGAATTGGCCTATACCCTTAAGCCTCAAAGGGGTCCAGAGGTTCTTAGGGTTCGCCAATTATTATAGAAAATTTATACGAGACTTTTCCACCATCGTGGCGCCTATCACTGCATTAACCAAGAAAGGTGCTAATCCGTCCAAGTGGTCCGAGGAAGCTACACAGGCCTTTCACCTTCTGAAGCAACGGTTCATCTCTGCACCAGTTCTGAAACAGCCCGACACCGACTCTCCTTTTATCTTAGAGGTAGATGCCTCCTCCGTTGGAGTAGGAGCAGTGTTATCCCAGAGGGCCAAAGATGGACATCTACATCCTTGCAGTTTCTTCTCCCGGAAGTTCTCCCCAGCTGAGCGCAACTATGCCATTGGCGATCAGGAGTTGCTAGCCATCAAGCTCGCTCTGGAGGAGTGGAGATACCTGTTGGAGGGAGCTTCCCACTCAATCACCATACTTACCGACCACAAAAATCTTTTATATCTCAAAGGCGCACAATGTCTGAATCCTCGTCAGGCCAGATGGGCACTTTTCTTCTCTAGGTTTGACTTTAAACTCCAGTTCTGTCCGGGTTCTCAGAATCGTAAGGCCGATGCCCTTTCCCGCTCATGGGAGCAAGAAAATGAGTCCGAGTCTGCAGACAAGCATCCTATTATTAATCCGTTGGCATTCTCCACGGTAGGGATGGACTCTACGCCTCCACCAGGGAAAAGTTTTGTTAAGCCAGTTCTAAGGAAGAAGCTCATGCATTGGGCCCATGCTTCCCGTTTTGCTGGACATACAGGCATTCAGAAAACCCTTGAATTTATTTCTAGGTCCTACTGGTGGCCAACTCTGAAGAAGGACGTTATGGAATTTATTGCCTCCTGCCCAAAGTGTGCCCAACACAAAGTCTCCCGCCAGTCGCCTGCGGGGCAACTGGTTCCATTATCTGTTCCCCGTCGACCTTGGACCCATTTGTCGATGGACTTTGTTTCCGATCTACCTATCTGCAACAAGTTTAATACCATCTGGGTGGTAGTTGACCGGTTCACCAAGATGGCACATTTCATCCCTCTCACCGGTCTTCCGTCAGCTTCCAAGTTGGCTCAAGTGTTTATACAAGAGATCTTCCGACTTCACGGTCTTCCTGAAGAGATCATCTCGGATCGTGGAGTACAATTTGTAGCCAAATTTTGGCGAAGTTTGTGTCAAGCCCTCCAAGTCAAGTTAAAGTTTTCCACGGCTTACCATCCTCAGACCAATGGTCAAACCGAGAGGGTGAATCAGGACTTGGAGGCCTTCCTCCGTATATATGTGTCTTCCTCTCAAGATGACTGGGTTCAACTCCTTCCTTGGGCCGAGTTCAGCCACAACAATCAATACCATTCCTCATCTTCTTCTACACCATTCTTCATTAATTATGGATTCCACCCTAAAGTCCCAGAATTCCAACCGCTTCCCGCAACTTCTGTTCCAGCAGTGGATGTCACCTTGCGTCAGTTTTCAAATAACTGGAGGAACGTCCGCGCAGCCCTGCTTAAAGCCTCATCCAGGTATAAGAAGTTTGCCGATAGGAAGCGTAGAGCGGTTCCTGCTCTCAAGGTGGGTGATCGTGTGTGGCTGTCCACGAAGAATTTGAGGTTGAGAGTTCCCAGCATGAAATTTGCACCTCGCTACATCGGACCCTTCAAGATTGAACAAGTCATCAATCCTGTTGCCTACAGGTTACAGTTACCATCCTTCTTGAAAATACCCAGGACATTTCATGTTTCTTTGTTGAAACCGCTGATCCTGAATCGGTTTCATTCCGCACTTCCTCCAGCTCCCAAAGTTCAGACTCAACGGGGAGTCGAGTACGAGGTGGCCAAGATTTTGGACTCACGTTTCCGTTACGGTCAGTTACAATACCTCATTGACTGGAAGGGCTATGGTCCTGAAGAACGCTCTTGGACCAATGCCTCAGACGTCCATGCTCCTGCCTTGGTCCGAAATTTCCACGCAAAGTTTCCTTTAAAGCCTAAGAAGTGTCCTGGGGCCACTCCTAAAGGGGGGGGTGCTGTCACGATCCGGGTATCTGGACGCCATTACTTACCCTTCAGATGCCTCCTAAGGCTGGCTCAGCGTTCCAGGACCGGATCCCGCTGTTCCTGAGTTTCCACATGCAGAATGTCAGAGTGGTGATTTCATCAGCCGCGGCCTCCGCTGTGCCCGCGTGGTTAAATGTGCGCTTGTCAGTCTGGCGTCTCCTGTCTCCTGTGGCCGGCGTCGCCATTACTGTTTCAATTCTCACATGGATTACAAACCAAACTTCCCTCCAAGTGTCTGCATGGGCGCAGCCATCTTGGATTTTGTCATCTGATTATTTCCACCAATCTGCTGTCTGTATTGTTGATTTGCATAATTGCCTAGCCAACCCCTTCCTTGCTGCAGGTATAAGTATGCTGTGCCTGAGCAAGGAAGGCGTCAGTGCTTTGGTTGTCTAACCTAGTTCCAGTTTGTCTCTCTCCTGTGGTTGTCTTCCAGGTTCCAGCTCCTGTCTCCAGACTTCTGCTATAGAGACCCGCACCAGCATTCCATCTGCGGTGTAGCCTGACTCTCCGATCCATTCTGGACTCACCTGTTTCCAGCTACAACAATCACCTGCTTCCAGCCCAGCTTCCAGCAGTGTACAGCTTCTCTTAAAGGGCCGGTGTCCTTTCTGCAGTTTACCACTCTCCACCGGTATTATTATTTCACCGCTCTCAAACAATCACCTGCTTCCAGCCCAGCTTCCAGCAGTGTACAGCTTCTCTTAAAGGGCCGGTGTCCTTTCTGCAGTTTACCACTCTCCACCGGTATTATTATTTCACCGCTCTCAAACAATCACCTGCTTCCAGCCCAGCTTCCAGCAGTGTATAGCTTCTCTTAAAGGGCCGGTGTCCTTTTCTGCAGTTTACCACTCTCCACCGGTATTATTATTTCACCGCTCTCAAACTCCAAACTTCATTATTATTTCATCGCTCTCAAGTTCGTTTATTATTTAACTGGTTCCAGCCAGTATCCACTCCGTACCAACAACAGTCTGGTTCCAGCCAGTATCCACAGCAGCCGTTTTACCTTCAGCAGCCCAGCCTTTCCTGGAACATCAGCTGGTACGATCCTGGGTTCTCTCCATTGCTACAGTCAGGCCTGGTAAGGACTTTCCAACTAGAAGATTATAAGAACTGTCTCACACTACCAGTGCCTGTGGCCCTTGCCACCCTGTAGTACCCAGGAATTGTATTTATCCTCTGTTGACTTTTATGTTTCCTTTTACTGCTGCTGTGTTACGGAGTTTGTCATAATAAACATCATTGACTTTTATCCTGGTTGTCGTGGTCACGCCTTCGGGCAGTTATTCTACATGTTACTTACATGTCTAGGGGTCTGATACAACCTCCCAGGTTCCGTTACATCTCAGCCCCTACAACTGAGGCTGCCTCCCGTCAGCTCAGGCCCTCAGTTGTGACAACCTCTGTCCCTGCATGTGCATTTTAACACAGTTGGTCTATATATAGGGCCTTCTTCAGGTTGGATCACTATTGAGACAGAAATTGCGATTTTCTCAATACTGCTTTTGCTAAATAACGCCCACCGATGCTTTTCGCACATTTGCGTAATTGCGATACATACACATAAACTGAGAACGATCAACCACCATTGTCAATACCAGTTGACCCATACCTACCCGGTATATACACGGCTGCAGCTGCAGAGGCGCCATGTTTTCAATCGCATCTGACGTCCCCGAAAACGTCCATGACATATCTGCGTTTTTTTCAACCACTTCCTACAAAGTGACACTTCCTGGCAGTCACTATGTGATCACAGATTGCAGGCCCTGCGATTGCATTGCATTTTGGACTGCAGTCGCAGCACATGCGCAGTCATCAGGAAATCGCCCAATTTGCGATTTAGCAAAATTTCAACTGAAGCTGAAGGACCATAATTTCTTATTGCTGTGAATCATTTACTAACTACACTGTATAGAAATGTGATTATCTGACTGCCTAGTTTGTAAGTAGCACGTCCCCCTTCTGGGGTAAGGAGCAAATCTTCTGTACTACAAGTGACAGCATTACATCTAGAAATGGTGATTCAAGCAGGCCAAATAATAAAGATGCAGATGGGATTGCAGCCCCATAAATATAGGCCCATTGTCATGACAGCATGGTGATAACCAGTCTCCCAGCTGGCCAAATGCTTAGCGATAAATGGTAAATATTAAAATTGTATTTCTATTTACCTCACAATATGATGACATTTTCCTATTTTTACATACTGTATATGGGAAACATTAGGGCTGATAGTTTAGGGATATAAACGCCCGCATAGCACAGGCCAAACCCATACAGCTCTGGCCACATCCACACAGCACTGACCACACCCACACACCACTTGTCACAATTCTTGCGCTTCTCACAACAAACCATACTTGCCTACTCTCCCGGAATGGCCGTGAGGCTCCCGAAAATCAGGGGTGGTGCTCCCGGTCCCCTGGAAAGGTTGGCAAGTGTCCCGCATACGCCGCCAGCTCCCGCACCCCCCCCCCCCCCCCCCTTGGCCACCCACAACGGAGCTCCAGTGGGCAGTCCGAGGGGGACCAGATTTACGCTGAATTGCGTCATCCGAGCTCCGCCCCATGCTCTCCAGTGCCTGTTTCCTCAGCACAGAATAGCGGGGGGGCAGAGTACAATGACTTTTTCTCTAACGTCCTAAGTGGATGCTGGGGACTCCGTAAGGACCATGGGGAATAGCGGCTCCGCAGGAGACTGGGCACATCTAAAGAAAGCTTTAGGACTAACTGGTGTGCACTGGCTCCTCCCCTATGACCCTCCTCCAAGCCTCAGTTAGATTTCTGTGCCCGACGAGAAGGGTGCACATTAGGGGCTCTCCTGAGCTTCTTAGTTAAAGTTTTAGTTTAGGTTTGTTATTTTCAGTGAGACCTGCTGGCAACAGGCTCACTGCATCGAGGGACTAAGGGGAGAAGAAGCGAACTCACCTGCGTGCAGAGTGGATTGGGCTTCTTGGCTACTGGACATTAGCTCCAGAGGGACGATCACAGGCCCAGCCTGGATGGGTCCCGGAGCCGCGCCGCCGGCCCCCTTACAGAGCCAGAAGAGCGAAGAGGTCCGGAAAAATCGGCGGCAGAAGACGTTCCTGTCTTCAATAAGGTAGCGCACAGCACTGCAGCTGTGCGCCATTGCTCTCAGCACACTTCATACTCCGGTCACTGAGGGTGCAGGGCGCTGGGGGGGGCGCCCTGAGACGCAATAAAACATGATAAAAATACCTTACATGGCAAAAAAGACATCACATATAGCTCCTGGGCTATATGGATGCATTTAACCCCTGCCAGAATATACAGAAAAACGGGTGATAAGGCCGCCGTAAAGGGGGCGGAGCCTATCTCCTCAGCACACTGGCGCCATTTTCCCTCACAGCTCAGTTGGAGGGAAGCTCCCTGGCTCTTCCCTGCAGTCACTACACTACAGAAAGGGTTAAAAAAAGAGAGGGGGGCACTAATTAGGCGCAGTATTAAAACATACAGCAGCTATAAGGGGAAAAACACTTATATAAGGTTATCCCTGTATATATATATATAGCGCTCTGGTGTGTGCTGGCATACTCTCCCTCTGTCTCCCCAAAGGGCTAGTGGGGTCCTGTCCTCTATCAGAGCATTCCCTGTGTGTGTGCTGTGTGTCGGTACGTTTGTGTCGACATGTATGAAGAGAAAAATGATGTGGAGACGGAGCAGAGTGTCTGTAACAGTGATGTCACCACCTAGGGGGTCGACACCTGAGTGGATGTACTGTTGAAAATTACGTGACAGTGTCAGCTCTGTATAAAAAAACAGTGGTTGACATGAGACAGCCGGCTACTCAGCTTGTGCCTGTCCAGACGTCTCATAGGCCGTCAGGGGCTCTAAAGCGCCCGTTACCTCAGATGGCAGATACAGACGCCGACACGGATACTGACTCCTGTGTCGACGGTGAAGAGACAACCGTGATTTCCAGTAGGGCCACACGTTACATGATTGAGACAATGGAAAATGTTTTATACATTTCTGATAATACGAGTACCACCAAAAAGGGGTATTATGTTCGGTGAGGGAAAAACTACCTGTAGTTTTCCTGAATCTGAGAAATAAAATGAGGTGTGTGATGATGCGTGGGTTTCCCCCCGATAACAATTGATAATTTCTTAAAAAGTATTGGCTGTATACCCTTTCCCGCCAGAGGTTAGGGTGCGTTGGGAAACACCCCCTAGGGGGGATAAGGCGCTCACACGCTTGTAAGAACAAGGGCTCTACCCTCTCATGAGATGGCCGCCCTTAAGGATCCTGCTGATAGAAAGCAGGAGGGTATCCAAAAATGTATTCACACACATACTGGTGTTATACTGCGACCAGCAATCGCCTCAGCCTGGAGGTGCAGTGCTGGGTTGGCATGGTCGGATTCCCTGACTGGAAATATTTATATCCTAGATAAGGATAGTATATTATTGCCTATAGAGAATTTAAAAGATGCATTTCTATATATGCAGGATGCACAGCGGAATATTTGCCGACTGGCATCAAGTATAAGTGCGTTGTCCAATTCTACCAGTAAAATGGTCAGGTGATGCGGATTCCAAACGGCATTTGGAAGTATTGCCTTTGAAAGGGGACATTTGGGGTCGGTCTTTTAGACATGGTGGCCACGGCAACAACTGGGAAATCCACGTTTGTACCCCAGGTCGCCTCTCAAAATAAGACGCCGTATTATCAGGCGCAGTCCTTTGTTGGCAAGCGGACAAAAGGTTCCTCTTTTCTGCTCGTGACAGAGGGAGAGGAAAAAGGCTGAAGAGATTACCCAGTTCCCAGGAACAGAAATCCTTTCCCGCCTCTGCAAAGCCCTCAGTATGACGCTAGGGCCTTACAAGCTCAGGCACGGTGGGGGCCCGTTCTCAATGAATTTCAGTGCGCAGTGGGCTCACTCGCAAGTAGACCCCTGGATCCTTCAGGTAATATCTCAAGGGTACATATTGAAATTCGAGACGTCTCCCCCTCGCCGTTTCCAAAAGTCGGCTTTACCGACGTCTCCCTCTGACAGGGAGGCAGTTTTGGAAGCCATTCACAAGCTGTATTCCCAGCAGGTGATAATCAAGGTACCCCTCCTGCAACAGGGAACGGGGTATTATTCCACACTATTGTGGTACCGAAGCCAGACGGCTCGGTGAGACCGATTCTAAATCTAAAATCTAAAATCTTTGAACACTTACATACAGAGGTTCAAATTCAAGATTGAGTCACTCAGAGCAGTGATTGCGAACCTGGAAGAAGGGGACTACATGATGTCTCGGGACATCAAGGATGCTTACCTTCATGTCAAAATTTACCCTTCTCACCAAGGGTACCTCAGGTTATGGTACAGAACTGTCACTATCAGTTCAGACGCTGCCGTAGGGATGGTCCACGACACCCCGGGTCTTTACCAAGGTAATGGCCGAAATGATATCCCTTCGAAGGAAGGGAATTTTAGTTATCCCTTACTTGGACGATTCCCTGATAAGGGTAAGATCCAGGGAACAGTTGGAAGTCGGTGTAGCACTATCTCAGGTAGTGTTGCGGCAGCACGATTGGATTCTCAATATTCCAAAATCGCAGCTGGTTCCGACGACTTGTCTTCTGTTTCCTAGGGATGTTCCTGGACACAGTCCAGAAAAAAGGTGTTTCTCCCGGAAGAGAAAGCCAGGGAGTTATCCGAGCTAGTCAGGAACCTCCAAAGACCGAACCAAGTCTCAGTGCATCAATGCACAAGGGTTCTGGGTAAAAATGGTGGCTTCCTACGAAGCAATCCCATTTGTTAGATTCCACGCAAGAACTTTCCAGTGGAACCTACTGGACAAATGGTCCGGGTCGCATTTTCAGATGCATCAGCGGATAACCCTGTCACCAAGGACAAGGGTATCCATCCTGTGGTGGTTGCAGAGTGCTCATCTTCTAGAGGGCCGCAGATTCGGCATTCAGGACTGGGTCCTGGTGACCACGGATGCCAGCCTGCGAGGCTGGGGAGCAGTCACACAGGGAAGGAATATCCAGGTCTTAGGGTCAAGCCTGGATACATCACTTCACATAAATATCCTGAAGCTAAGGGCCATTTACAATGCTCTAAGCTTAGCAAGACCTCTGCTTCAAGGTCAGCCGGTGTTGATCCAGTCGGACAACATCATGGCAGTCACCCACGTAAACAGACAGAGTGGCACAAGAAGCAGGAGGGCAATGGCAGAAGCTGCAGGGATTCTTCGCTGGGCGGAAAATCATGTGATAGCACTGTCAACAGTATTCATTCCGGGAGTGGACAACTGGGAAGCAGACTTCCTCAGCACGACCTCCACCCGGGAGAGTGGGGACTTCACCCAGAAGTCGTCCACATGATTAAAAAACTCGACAGGTATTGCGCCAGGTCAAGAGACCCTCAGGCAATAGTTGTAGACGCTCTGGTAACACCGTGGGTGTACCAGTCAGTGTATGTGTTCCCTCCTCTGCCTCTCATACCCAAGGTACTGAGATTGATAAGATGGAGAGGAGAAAGCACTATATTCGTGGCTCCGGATTGGCCAAGAAGGACTTGGTAACCGGAACTTCAAGAGATGCTCACGGAGGATCCGTGGCCTCTACCTCTAAGAAGGGACCTGCTCCAGCAAGGACCCTGTCTGTTCCAAGACTTACCGCGGCTGCGTTTGACGGCATGGCGGTTGAACGCCGGATCCTGAAGGAAAAAAGGCATTCCGGATGAAGTCATCCCTATCCTGATCAAAGCCAGGAAGGATGTAACCGCAAAAACATTATCACCGCAATTAGCGAAAATATGTTGCGTGGTGCGAGGCCAGTAAGGCCCGACGCAGGAAATTCAACTGGGTCGATTCCTACATTTCCTGCAAACAGGAGTGTCTATGGGCCTGAAATTGGGGTCCATTAAGGTTCAAATTTCGGCCCTGTCAATTTTCTTCCAAAAAGAACTAGCTTCAGTCCCTGAAGTTCAGACGTTTGTAAAAGGGGTACTGCATATACAGCCTCCTTTTGTGCCTCCAGTGGCACTTTGGGATCTCAATGTAGTTTTGGGTCCCAAAAGTCACATTGGTTTGAACCACTTAAATCTGTGGAGTTAAAATATCTCACATGGAAAGTGGTCATGCTGTTGGCCCTGGCCTGGGCCAGGCGCGTGTCAGAATTGGCGGCTTTATCCTGAAAAAGCCCTTATCTGATTTTCCATTCGGACAGGGCGGAATTGAGGACTCGTCCTCAGTTTCTCCCCAAGGTGGTTTCAGCGTCTCACCTGAACCAACCTATTGGTGGTGCCTGCGGCTACTAGGGACTTGGAGGCCTCCAAGTTGCTAGACGTTGTCAGTGCCCTGAAAATATATGTTTCCAGGACGGCTGGAGTCAGGAAATCTGACTCGCTGTTTATCCTGTGTGCACCCAACAAGCTGGGTGCTCCTGCTTCTAAGCAGACTATTGCTCGTTGGATTTGTAGTACAATTCAGCTTGCACATTCTGTGGCAGGCCTGCCACAGCCAAAACTCTGTAAATGCCCACTCCACAAGGAAGGTGGGCTCATCTTGGGCGGCTGCCCGAGGGGTCTCGGCTTTACAACTTTGCCGAGCAGCTACTTGGTCAGGAGCAAATACGTTTGTAAAATTCTACAAAATTGATATCCTGGCTGAGGAGGACCTGGAGTTCTCTCATTTGGTGCTGCAGAGTCATCCGCACTCTCCCGCCCGTTTGGGAGCTTTGGTATAATCCCCATGGTCCTTACGGAGTCCCCAGCATCCACTTAGGACGTTAGAGAAAATAAGAATTTACTTACCGATAATTCTATTTCTCATAGTCCGTAGTGGATGCTGGGCGCCCATCCCAAGTGCGGATTGTCTGCAATACTTGTACATAGTTATTGTTACAAAAATCGGGTTATTATTGTTGTGAGCCATCTTTCAGAGGCTCCTCTGTTATCATGCTGTTAACTGGGTTCAGATCACAGGTTATACGGTGTGATTGGTGTGGCTGGTATGAGTCTTACCCGGGATTCAAAATCCTTCCTTATTGTGTACGCTCGTCCGGGCACAGTATCCTAACTGAGGCTTGGAGGAGGGTCATAGGGGGAGGAGCCAGTGCACACCAGTTAGTCCTAAAGCTTTCTTTAGATGTGCCCAGTCTCCTGCGGAGCCGCTATTCCCCATGGTCCTTACGGAGTCCCCAGCATCCACTACGGACTATGAGAAATAGAATTATCTGTAAGTAAATTCTTATTTTTTTATGCCGCTACGCCCAAAACACGCCCCCTCACTACCGGACACGCCCCCCTGTTCGCCAACCAGGCTGCCCCCTCCCGGAAGAGGGGGCAGCAATATCGGCAAGTATGCAATAAGCCCTTGAGCATTTTCATCCCCAGGCCCATGTGTCCTTTGATCCAGCCCTGGATTTCACATGCCTGCAGAAGGTCACTTTTTTAAAGGCCCTCTTCTCCCCAAACAGAACTTTTTTTGCGCTGCTGTCAGTATTTTAGTCGGGGTTAGTTGCTTTGCTCAGCTAAACACGGTGCTTTTGGGCACATCAGAAGTAATGGCTGCCCAATTGGAGCAACAATTTAATTGCTTCAACAGGTTCCATTACTTTGGGCTCCTTACAAAAAAACAAACGAATCCCCCCAAAAAGTATTTTCCACGATGTGGATGCAAGATGAACAGGAAGAAGTCTCCCTGATTCATACATGTCTAGACGCATATACGCGGCCTGCAAAAATAAGGATGGATTATCCAAGTGTCCCTGCTTAGTTAAAGCATAAGAGCATCTGGCGGCCTCCAGCCTAAAATATAACCAACATATAACTTTGTCAATAGGATGGATAGCGCACTGCCATACAGATGTGTTCTCACGTATCTTCGCTGAAAAGAGCTGCATGGGCTACTGTGCATGCGCAGATTGCCTCCATCTGCAAACTGCACTGCGGGACGCATTATCGTCAGTGTCTGAATGACCCGCGTAGCTTAGTAGCCAGGGATGTGCAGTGAAGTAAATGTCTCAGGAGGCATTGGCTAGTACCAGTATTGAGGTCAGGAGACTGAGCTGGTCACTCCAGAACCTTCACTTTATTCCGCTGTAGCCAATGACAGGTTGCCTTGTGTTTGACAATAAATGGCTTCACCCAACCACTAACCATGAGTGAAAGAAAAGTTTGTGAGTTATCATTCATATTCTCTGACAAATGGCCAGAAAATCACAAATTCTGCTAGGGTATGTAAACTTATGAGCACAACTGTATATTGCTGGAAATTTGGTGAGTTTTGCTCACATATTTGCGGAGAAGAAGGGGGGGGGGGGGCCCCTCTGTCTCATGTGTCATAGACTTTTTACTCCAGCGTTTTGATTCTAACCTAACGATTAGAATAATACAAAGATATTTCTAATATATTCTATATTACAAGAACAGAGAGTTCTATGGCAGCGACACGCCACCTTTGCCATTGGCCACGCCCACTTTCCTGTTTTGTACCGAGTTTCTGCTCTTTAATGTTGGATGGTGTACCGCTGCTGTAAGGTGATGGGAGACCCGCCTGCTGGTACTGAGCAGGGCAAACCCCCTTCACTCAATGGTCCTCACAACAAAGAACTATGGGGAGGGTTATGGCTAAAACCAAGTTGGAGACAGGACCTCTGACGTCACCAGGGGGAGGAGCTTCAGGCTCAGTGGCACGAAGGAAGTAGCCGGTGGTGTGGATAGTGAAAGAAGTCTCCCCGTACTTGCGTGGGTTTCCTCCGGGTACTCCGGTTTCCTCCCACAATCCAAAATTATACTGGTAGGTTAATTGGCTCCCAACAAAATGAACACTAGCGTGAATGTGGTTGGGAATATAGATTGTAAGCTCCACTGGGGCAGGGACTGATTTGAATGGGCAAATATTCTCTGTACAGCGCTGCGGAATATGTATGCGCTATATAAATAACTGGTAGTAATAATAATAATAATCCCACCGGCCAAGCTCCTCCCCGATGTCAGAGGTCATTTCTCCACTTGGTTCTAACATCTACCCTATGGGAAGAAACAGGGCAAACAATTTAAAGATGAGTTGCCCATAGCAACCAATCAAATCCTAGCTATCAATGTATAGAAAGGACTGGATGAGCAATAGCTGGAAAGTGATTGGTTGCTATAGGCAACATCCCCTCTTGTCCTCTATAGGAGGTCAGATGATGAATCTCTGTTGTCCAGAGAGACTGTTTACAGTGTACACTGTGGAACGTGTGACGTGTATGTGACGTAGCGCGCGCGAATGAGACACTTCCGGGTTAGCAGGGGGGCGGCGGACTGTTCTCCAGGCTGCATGCTCCCTGCACTTCCGCTTCCGGTCTGACGTTGGTTCTCCGTTAGTCCCGGTGGTGAAGTGCGCGCTGGGGGAACACCGTAGCCGTGAGCAGGTGAGCGGGGGTTTGGTGAGGAGGCGTCACTGGCTGACAGTATCCGGACATATAACCACAGGCCGCAGAATCCTCGGCCTGGAGTAGGAGCTGCCAGCGGGCACCATGCTGGTGTCACAGGGAAGCTCTATCAGGGCACAACCCCGCAGCTGCGTCACACCGGCTGCTGGGGAAAGTTATAGGTGAAGTTGATGTTCCAGTAGGGAGTCCCCTGTCCTGTCCTGGTACCCCAATAGGCGACTTCAGAGGAGTTATTACATGTGGTGCAGGAGATAGGTCCCTGGGCTCCTATTATTGGGGAGTATTTATGCAAGTGCTGCAGAGGAGCTACTCCTCTACTAGAACTCCCTGGCACGGGGGATGGCAGAGGGGGCCGCCCCACCCCGGCACAGGGGGCAGGCTGAGGGGGCCGCCCCACCTCGGCACAGGGGGCAGGCTGAGGGGGCCGCCCCACCTCGGCACAGGGGGCAGGCTGAGGGGGCCGCCCCACCTCGGCACAGGGGGCAGGCTGAGGGGGCCGCCCCACCTCGGCACAGGGGGCAGGCTGAGGGGGCCGCCCCACCCCGGCACAGGGGTCAGGCTGAGGGGGCTGCCCCACCCGGCACGGGGGCAGGCTGAGGGGCCGCTGCACCCCCGCCTGCGGCGGTTCCACCCTGGCAGTTTACTTCTCACCAGTTGTCAGCGATGAAGTGTGCTCTTATGCTGCACATAACGCTATGGTAGCGTCTAGTTACCCTTCGTGGAGAGGACCTTTACTAAAATCCACTGGGTCCATGTCACCAACTGTTTGGAATAGTAACCTGTGGCGAGCGGAGCGACACACTGAGCCTGAAGCGTGGCGAGCGCACAGTGGTGCAGGGATGAAACTAAATAACCTATAACAAACAGAACGGATAAAACATTAACGTGCTGTAAGGGTCGAAGTTCTCTTCTGCCCTCTCGTGCTGTCACTTCTTGGCCCTTTCCACAAGGGAATATAACTATCCCAATATATCACCTATGGTATCACTATACACTTCTATAGTTTAGGGTGCTGGTGTTTTAACGACACATTGCCCCCAACTTGAAACTACTTGAGTTGACGCTTATGCCCATAGAGGTGGCCCACTGCAACAAATCGTTTCCATTTCTCCTGCAGCTGTGGGCTAACAGCCAGTCCTCTTCCTCCTCTGCGAGAACATGTCTCTTTCCAAGCGGGAACTGGAAGACCTGAAGCCATGGATAGAGAAGACTGTGAAAGGCGTGCTGGGGTTCTCCGAGCCCACCGTGGTCACCGCTGCCCTGAATTGTGTCGGGAAGGGAATGGATAAGAAGAAAGCTGCTGGTGAGTCTGATCACTGTGAAATATTAGATGTGCTGGGCCCTGTTGTTCATGGAATGGTCTGGTCGGGTGTTGAAATCTTGCAGTATTTGCTTATTAAGGGCCTGATTCAGAGATGTATGGTAATGCTGTAGCTGCCTGGAGATGGATTTGAGACACCACTGGCGGCCTCTTAGATCCAAGCAGCTGCCTAGAAACATGCAGTGATGGTCGCAGATCCTTTGATAACCCAATCCCTGCATAGGGTTGTGCAGAATGACTGCTGGTAATGAGACACTGGTGCCATGTTTTCTGTGTACTGGAATGCTGATGCAGGCTTAGGGGTATATTCAATAAGAGTCTGGTCCATTCCGACAACTGCATGTTGTCGGAATGGACCAGACAACCCCTTTTCAAAGAGCGGACAAACCCGACTGTCCGTGGCACCAGGGGGAAGGGGGGGGATGTCTGCGGCGGTGGGGGGAGCAGCAGAGGAGACGGGGGGTGCTGCGGCTGCAGCAGCGTAACTGGAGGCTCATGGCAGCGTCCACCCGGCTCCAGCAAACGAGTCCTCGCTTGCTTGCTGGAGCCGGGTGGACGCTGCTGGGTTCCTGCTCTCCCCGCTGCTCCCCCCCCATCTCCTGCTCTCGGCTCCCTCATCTCAATACGACTTTTTTTAAAGTCGGATTGAGATTGTTGGAAACGGGGCTAAAACCTGTCGGGTTTGGCCCCGCTTCCGACAGTGCACCCTGATCGGCAGCGTGCATTCCGACAAGTAGGGTTTCCCGACTTGTCGGAAAAAAATGGGGCTGTAATGAATAGGTCGGAATCCCTTCCAACCTAAAACTGTCGGAAGCTGCCGTCTTTCCGACAAGACGCCAGCTTCCGACAGTTTTTAAATATACCCCTTAGACACACCCGGTAAACAGTCGCTGGCCCCATTACTTCCCCAAGTGGTCCCTGACTGTCAATCACTTTGCTAATAAATCCTCAATGCAGGCGACATCACTAAGGAACTTTGGCGCCTGCGCAGTGTGACATATTCGCAGCATTGTGGCATTGCGTACAACTCTGAATCGGGCTCTAAGATGGCTATGTGTATCTTACGTTTTAGTTGTGTGTTTATCTTCAACTGTGCACCCTCCCGTTCTTCTAGTTTAGAAGTATATGAAGTGCTATTAAACATATGAGCATAAACTCGGTGCGGGACGCAGTTAACTTTTCAACGGTTGGAATTCCATTAGCCACCCAGAAACCCCACTTAGGTGGTGGTCCACGCCACCACCCGAGGGGAATAAATTTGTGTTGAGACCGAAGGTCGCCACTGGGCCTGAAGCGTGGCGAGCCCGCAAGGGGACACGCTGCGCTCAATGTTAGGATTTTGACAGTCGGGATTTTGTACTGAACCTGTCGGTGCACCAGCACTTAGACTCCTTTCACATCGCACAAATAACCCGGTACCGACACGGCATATTGCCGTGTCGAACCGGGTCAGTGTGCGATGTGAAAGCACACTGGCCGATTTAGCGGGTCGCCTGACCCGGTAAATCAACCCGGTAAAAAAGAAGGGTTTTACCCGGGTTGATTACCGGGTCAGGTGCGGTGTGAATGGGAGCCGTGTCGATGCGACACGGTTCCCAT